>NW_010518897.1:0-23817 GCF_000687285.1 Phaethon lepturus | reverse complement strand
TCCCTGGCGAGCGGGCCTGACCCAAGCCGGCACACTGCAGCAGGTCTCCTTCGGCGCGCATGGCCCGGGACGCCTAGAACAACTTAAAAATTGCCTCTTGTTTCTCTCAGGCCCTTCCAAGCGCCCCTGTTTGTACACCGCGTGATTTCTTGCCTTCTGACACACTGGTTTTTATTTCCAAAGCCTGCCTAATAAACGTAACTGAGCCTGAACCTCGCAGCGGCTGCGACCTGCCTGAGCCAAGGCACCTCTTGGCAGGGGGGGGGGTGAGCTGCCACCCTGCTTGGCCGGTTTTGGCTCTGGCTTCCCCAGGCGTGCAGGAGGGTGAGTGCAAGGAGGACACGGCTTTGTGCGTGGTCCCATGTGGGTGCTGCAGCCACCCACAGCCGGCGGTACCGGGCCTGGCTGGTGGCTGAGGCAAAGCTGCGCTGCCCCTTGGGAGCTACCCACTGAACAGAGGCCGGATCCAGCCCTCGGTGAAAGCCTGCTCTGCTGCTCTGGCTTTTCTCCTCTCTGACACTTCTTCCATCTGTGCTGCGTTTCCTCCTCTGCACGGAGCCTGTAATGCATCTCTCCTCCTCCGGTTGCCCTTGTACAGCGAAGGGTGAGAGAAGGTAGAACAGGTTATCATTTCATGGCCTTCCTCATTCCCCTGACGGATCTTTAAATGAGCTCTTTTGTCCAGTAACACAAAATAAATCAAACCTTCTACTGAAATAACGCTTACCCTTCATTCATGGTGTGCATTGTGTTCCGGGTAAGAACAGTCAGGGTGTAGAGTGGGGTGAATAGAAGGGATGGCTTGGAGAAGCGTTACTTGATTTATTTTCTGTTGAATCTGAGCTGCTTCATTTTATTTCATTTTTTTCCCTGTCTTGTTTGCCCGTTTAGAGCTTGGAGGATGTTTCTGTTGCCTTTTGTTACTCTTCCCCAGCCAAAGAAAAAAGAGGAGCAGTGGAGTAAATTGGTTGTGAGATGCTTTAATGCCATGTTCAGCAAGCTGGAGACATAGGTAAAGGCCAGGCTGGCAGGGGCTGGTGAAGATTGGCATACACCAGGGTATTTAACAAGGAGAGGCAGGAAACATGGCTGTGGTTTGACTTTGTGCAACTTGTATTTGTGGAAAACAAAGCAAGCTGAGAGTATATCCCTGGCCATGTCTAAAGCAAGGGACAAGTCTCCATTCAGCACTCTTCCTGTGCTCAAGGTGGCTTTTGAGAGGGGAAGAGGGCAGTGTTGAAATGTAAATAAGATTTTGAAAGACGTGCTTTGATACCACTCACAATTTTTCTCTGCTGTTTGTAGCCTTTGAAATCTCAGTACTTGCAATTCCCTGGTCTTGCCAGCTGTGCATGCCTGATGCTGACCAGTATTGTCCCACTGGTGTTCAAGAAGGATCCTGTGTGCTCAGATACGGAGTGCTGCACTGACCCTGTGTGGGATGGAGATGGCAGAACAACCTCTTCTCCTTCTCTGTGCTCAGCTCCTGGGAGGTGCCAGGCAGCTTCAAAGTGAACTGGCACTTCTGTTAGTTGGATCTGAGCTGTGATGAGTTCAAGCAAGTTTATTTCAAGGCTTCCTGTCTCTGAAAGGGAAAGGACTGCTTAGTCTTTGTCTCTCCCCGTTCTTACTCCTCCTTTTCTGATTTGCTTCGCTCCACAGCTCGTTTTTTACCCTCGGACTGTAACATGTGATTCCTCGTGCAGTTCAACAAGGGGATACTCAAAATCCTGCACCTAGGGAGGAACAACCCCATGCACCAGTATATGCTGGGGGCTGACAAGCTGGTAAGCAGCTTTGCAGAAAAGGACCTGGGGGCATCCTGGTGGGCGCAAAGCTGAACATGAGCCAACAATGTGGAGCTGCGGCAAAGAAGGCAAATGGTGTCCTGGGTTGCATTAGGAGGAGTATTGCCAGCAGGTCGAGGGAGATGGTCCTTCCCCTGCACTGGTGAGGCCATACCTGTAGTGCTGGGCTCTTCAGTACAAGAGAGATAGGGACATACTGGAGAGAGTCCAGCGAAGGGCCACTAAGATGATGAAGGGACTGGAGCACTCTCCTATGAGGAAAGGCTGAGAGAGCTGGGACTGTTCAAGCCTGGAGAAGAGAAGGCTCAGGGAAGACTTGTCAACGTATATAAATACCTGAAAGGAGAGTGCAGAGAAGATGGAGCTGGGCTTTTTTCAGTGGGGCCTAGTGATAGGACAAGAGGCAATGCGCCTGAAACACGGGAGGCTCCATCTGAACATAAGGACTACTTACTGTGAGGGTGACTAAGCACTGGCACAGGTTGCCTAGAGAGGTGATGGAATTTCTATCCTTGGAGATATTAAACAGCTGCCCGGACTTGGTCCTGGGCAGCCTGCTCTAGGCGGCCCTGATTGAGCAGGGGTGTTGGACAAGATGACCTCCAGAGATCCCTTCCAACCTCAAGCATTTTGTGATTCTGTGATTCTTGCACTAGCTTTGAAAACAGCCTTTGTTCCCATCTCTTGCTTTGTATGCTGAATGGCACCACAGGACCTCACCCAGGTTGAGGTGTTGGGTGCCTACCCAGGGAACTTTGGCTTCTGGTTTTCTACCTGTAATAGGGAGATAAGACCTCCTACCTACCTCAGATAATTCGTTCATTAATATTTCTTCCACACTTTGCAAACAAGATGGGAAAAGTATTTGTCAAAATGCAAAAGACCAATCAACAAGGTTAGAAACACCCCAATGGTAATATAACTTATATTTATGTGTGTGAATAATAAGGTCATGTTTACCTGTTATATCTTACTTGGAAAACTGTTTTGGATTCAAAATTACCAGCATTTACTTGCTGTCAAAGTGAATGTGGAAGAAAAATCCACAACATGAAAACCTTTAACTTGAATTTTTATCATCTTAAATTACAATATTTTTACATTTACCCAAGCTGAATGATGACCTCAAGCTTCATATCTGAACTTTATGATGACAGGGCATGCAAACCCTGTACTGACCAGCACAGAGCTGATGAGGTAGTTCAACATTGTCTTGCTAAACATGCTAAAAGGGCTGAAAGAGCCCAGCTCTGTTAGGATAGACAATAAGCTGCAGGAACTGATATTAAGGGACTGTTAATATCTGGTTGAACTCCCCTTGCGAAGGAAGATGGGCCAGATGCTGGATTGCTCTTTGTTTTGTAACTAGTTCGTACTGACTAAGCTTGCTGCTGGTGGCATTCTCCTTGAAGAGATCTGTTTTTGCATCTGGTTGGGGAGCAGTACTGGTCTGTCTTGAGCCCACCTGGTCACAAGTCAGTTCAGGCTGCCTCCTGCCTACCTCCAAAATAATAGATGGATGTGAAAGATTTTGACTATTTTTGCTGTGGATAAAGATGCAGTTTTGCTCCTGCTGGTGATTGCCAGTCTCAAAAGGACTGGAGTGCAAACTGGCTGATTTCTTGTTTCATGACTGTGGACTATTTTATGCAGTTTTGTACTGTGAAACTACGCTTATCCAAAAGTGAGTTGCTTAGCAGACGCTTGCTGTCATACAAATTAGCCACAGCTTTTGCATCTTGGAGTGCTGCCAGCAGAGACCTAGCTATTACATTAAATGTCTACTACCGGTCATGATCTAAAATGAAAGCGAGATGATTAATGGCTCTTACAACATTATATTAGCAGTTAGCACTTTTTGTGGCATTCAGCATGTTTTTCATCTTTAAACCCAAACCATGAAGTACTGCTCTGAGTTTCAAATCCATGAGTGTATGGGAACAACAAGAGAAGGTTTAATTTAGTGAGTATCATGCACATATAGGAACTAATTTGCTTTACAGTGGAAAGACAGGCTAATTTTGTTAGTGCTGCCCATCTGTTACATCACAATGAATACCTTCAAAACTATGGTTTAAATAAATACAAGCCTTAAAGAGTGTATACAATTGATTTGAACTACTAGTGGATAAAAAGTAACAGCATTCAGTAAGTGTCATCTTCGTCTTTACTCTGCCTCAACCAAGTTTTTTAATGCATAATTGTACTAATGTAGTTTGACTAATGAAACACAGTACTTTTTTTCCTTGCCTAAAAATATTTTCCTTTGAAATGTTCCTGAACTGCAAAGTTCTTACTTAAGAAGTAACTCACTTGAACATGAAGTAAAAACTGGAATTTAGGAATCCCATACTTTAGTAAGTTCCTGAGGATATAAGGTTGCTTTCAGTCATTGGTGTCCATTATGAGTGAGGGGTTTGACACCAGAAAGGCTGTTTTGAATTCTGTTGGTAACCTTGACCATTCACACCAATGCTGCTGACTCCTGTTTGTTCTGTTCTCTGTAATCCTTCTTCTTAGCCCAGCTCGGTATCATCAAGGCTTTCATTTCTTGAGTTTACTAAATGATGGCTAGAAACACTAGATCAAAGAAATGTTTATGTTTCTTTTAGAGGTTTAGCCTTCCTGGTTGAGAAGAAAAATAAGAAAATTTGACCCAACCTCCCCAGAACACAAATGAAAAATCCTGAAAAAAATAATCTGTTTAATTAATTTCAGGATTTTGCAGGGGAGGAGATATCAACATCTTGCTGGTAATTTTTAGCAGTTCTACTATCGGTAGTACTGTCCCTGTAGCGCAGCAGCACTTTTTGGAGGAGGAATATGAAAGCCACCAGCAGACACCATTTACTGCTCATTTGGGTGTGGGAGTACTTGTGAGTGCCTGCCGTGACCAGAAGATGACTGCTGAGCTAGTGCTCTCCATCTGAGAATAGCTGCCCATGCTGGTGCAGCTCTTGTTTCTAGATGAGACACAGTGTTAGGTTTATGCTTAATCCTTACAGGGTCACTAAAGGGGTTTCCTCTCGCTTTTCTTGCACCATTTACTCTTTGGTGTGTAGAGTTCAGAACAGCCCTTCCTTCCAATGGCTACAGCGGTGATTTTCTGTTTCCCTTCTGCGAGGGAATCTGAAATGAAGAGGCCAAATAGTAATGTGTACTTGCCTAGAAATAATGTGCTGAGTTTGTAACTACTGGAGAAAATAATTTGGCATGTAGTTATTTCTGTGTGCCTCCCTAGCACCAAGAACAATTAGGCACCAGCTGAAGATGGTGACTGCCAAAAGCACATTTGGATGAGGTGGGTGTTTCTGGGTGGTACAGTCATGCATTAACAAGTGTGACTGCATCACTAAAACAAAAGTATATTTGTATCCCCAAGCCCTTTGTAGAAATATGCCATCCTCAAGAGGAAAGGACACCAATAAAGCATCTGGCAGGGAGGAAAGGCAAAGAAATGAGTATGGGATAATGAGGTGCATTTAGCTGCTTGCTGTTAGCAAAAATCACCCACCTGAACTGGATGTAGTGTTCACAGCTGCTTCAGGAATCATTCTCTGCAAAAGCTGAAGTGGGAGCAGGTCAGCTGCTCCAAATCCAGTTCTCTGGGTGTTAGAAGAAATCTAAACTGATGGGCAGATGGGTGAGCAGCAAATGGCAACGGGGAGGGCAGCTGCAGCAGGTCTAGGGATGCAGGAAGCTTTGTGCAAACCCTAGAGGAGATATAAACCTTTTCCCTGCGATACACACATAGAGTCTTCTGACAGAGATAGGAAACCAGACACACATTTTTCTGTTTGCTGAGACTGAACTCTCACAGGGCACAGAGCTACTTACAAATAAACTTAGCTCCAGTGCATAAAATCTTGCTCCCTCTTGCTCCTTGAATCCAGTGCTAAGCTCCAGTGGATGCCTGTGTACTTCGTGGGGAGGGGAAAGCAGCATCCCACGGAAATCTTAACCCTTATGCATTTTGAAAGAGGCAATCAAGTTTTTTCTTAACACATCACATGCATAGATAAATGCTAGATCTGAAATGATACTGTGTAGGGTTCTGTGATAAAGTGTTTGGTACAGTGGATTCTGTTAGAGAATGAGTGATGAGTTGCAGTCAGACACCAAGAAATGATGTGCGTCCACAAGCCGCAAGTGCTTTTAATAGGATAACTACCCACTTGTTTGCTTAGATTTCTTGTAGTTGCATCTTCCACCACAGGAATGTTGAAGGATGAGCAGATACAGCTCAGTGAAAATGATACAAAAGAAATCACCCTTCATCTTGAGAAATGTTTAGCAGCTTAATTAGATTCAGAGTATAATACTGTTAACAGTGCATAAATGACAGCTATTTTCTGTTTATCTACATATCATTCTATTCTTTGAGCTTTATCCATTATTATTTAAATATGACTATTTTAAGTATCTTTTCTCCTCAAAAGCAACCCTTATTTTTTTCTTCCAATTTGATTTCACAAGATATTGTCAAACTTACATGTAGGAGGATAAACAATATACTCTACCCTCTGGCAGTCATAAAGGGGGAAGCAGGGGGAGAGGAAGTCCTGCCCCTAGATATCCAACATTATGACTCAGTACTCAAGAAATGCGGGAAACAGGTCTTCAATCTTAAATGTTTCAGTGGGGTTCTTTGCTGCCTTTTACTAATCTGCTAATCCTTTTAGAAAGCTGAATTCCACAGCTCTTTCTGGAGACAGTAGAGCACAGCTGATATTTAACGCATTTTATTCTTTCAGCATAATACAGCCATTGCCGAGGTCACCGGGGCTGCAGAGGCTGTGCTCTGACTGCAAGGGTAGTAAATTGCGCTAGCGTGCACTGAGCATGAGCCAAATTTCATTCTGTCGCATCCTAGTGTCTTCAAAATTTAGCTGCGCTACCGCTGCGCTAGAGCTGCATGGCATGACAAGTGAGCTTTCCGTTAGATTCCTGGCTGGGTTAAAATCAAGAGTAAAGCAAATGCACTGTTTCTAGTACTTCTGAATAGCATCTCATTTGGACATTGGTGTGAAAACAGAATACAGTAAGTTGCAGGTGACAGAAACAAAGTAGTTCAATATCTCAGGTTTCAAATCTTGTCATCTTGCAAGAAACACCTCTGACAGCTGTTGTGTCGGCTGGTAGCTAGTGGGCAAAATAAAAAAAATTATTAAACTCCTGAGTATGTAATACAGGGGAGGGAGGGGGGAGAGGGAAATGACAGTGATGGCTTCTTTCTGGGTTTTCTTGTCTAATGCAAAATGCTGAAAGTCTCTTGGAAGAACAGCTGCAAAGACCAGTGATACCTTTCCCAAGCAAAGGGGGTGCATAGTGGTCTCATGTCTCAGCTTCTTTGTGATGTCCCTAAGCTGTTGGCCCACGTGCCAAGCCAGAGCGCCTGTGCAGGAGACTGCTGCTGCTGACAGCAGGGTTTGTGGTTCCTGCAAGGAGCCCCAAGTCCCTGTTCCTGCTAGACAGCATTGAATGGCTGGCAATGAAAGCAAAGCCAGGGTCTTAGTGACGCAGCCTAAATCTGTTTGTCCTGGAAAGTGCAAAACCCATCCTGGGGTTTAGGTGCAGCTCTTAGCGACTGATCTGCACTTGAGGGCAAGTGCCCTCTGCTCTGTTAGTACCCCGAGCTGTTGGCAAACTTGCACTGCTGGTTTTGAGGAAAGGACTGTTGGTGCAGTCATTAGTGCTGTGGCTTGGCATCTAGGGCGTGTAAATCAAGGTTGGCTAAGGTGCTGTTGTTGAGGCCTTAGCAGGCAGCCCATAAAGGGACTTGTTCATCGTGGTTATCTTTGACTGAACCAGTTGGCCAGGGCTGGCTGGAGTACCTACAAGGTCCTTTTAGCTCTGCTGGGACTTGGGACATGGACTAGATGCTCTGAGGGAAGGAGGGCTTTAGAGGTACCAGCCAGTGAGCATCCCCACCCCGGCTGTGCACTGCAGGCTGGGATCATTGCCCCTGGCACTGCAGACTGGGATCACTCCCTCTGCCCTTACTGGAGAAGCTGCTGCATGGCCTTTTCCAGAGACCCATGCTGCCAGCACTGTGGTCAGTCTCTGCTTTCTCACATGCTCGGAAAGAGGGTGCACAGCTCTAGTGCTTGAGGCAGTCGAGAAAAGACTTGGAGGGACATCAGGGTTCTGGGGATGGAGGGCTGAATGTGCTGAGCTGGAGCTGCCAGCCCCTGTGCTTCATTAGGTGGTCTCAACCAAACCTCATTAAGCCACCCACCATCAGCAGTGCTCTGGGTACAAACTGTGTGTCTGTGTTTGGTGCTGAGAATGTCCCAGGGGCTGTGCCTGGCCAGGTGTGTGAGGTAGGGATGAGGACATGAAGAAAGGAGTGCCTCATGCTTCTCTCCCTTCTAATGTCCCCGTAAGGAGGATCAGCTGCTCTTTGTGAGGTTACCCTCCCTAGTCCCTACTGAAATGGTGTCTCAGAGCACCAGGCACTGTGTCTACCCAGCTCACTGGAGGTGCCTCAGCTGTCTGGCTGTGTCCCTGGGGGCTACATCCATGTGTGTCGTGGGTGTGCAATGGCAGAGTGCTCATAGGCTTGCTATGAAACTGGGAACCCATGAAAGCACCTTGCCTGCTGCCAGGGCATAGCACAGGGCTAAGTCCTTCATCCACGGGAGAAGGTAGGGCTGCACTCAGCTAATCAACATAGGATGATGCTAGATATGTTTAAAGCTACTACCCTTTGCTGGGAACGGCTTGGCTCTATGCTGCAGGCCTGTGCCAAACTAATAAAATCATGTCTTAATTCCAAGGTGTATTTTGCATCTTCTTATTACCAGTTGGGGTTTAAAACCTGTGTGTTGTTTTACTTAAAACGTCATTGATGACTGAGGGTTACTTTTTTGTTTTAAATTTTGTTTCTTTGTCTACTTCAAGTGTGTATTTCCTTCATATTTAAGGCAATACCTTATACTTCAAGCTAGGCAGCTGTGCAAATCCCAACTGGATCAGAGCCACAATATGCTACCTCTTTTTCCAGAGCAAAACTGATCCCAGATAATCCATCTCTTTAAAGCTTGGGCAATTTATGCTCTCAGTACTACTGATACAAAAAAGTCATAAGGTAAATGCAGAGTCTAGGTGCTTTTCCTTAAATGCAACAAATGTCATCTCAGTTATATAAATTTATACAGGTTAAAAAGGCAATGAGTATGTTCTTCTTATATGAACAAAAGCTCTTAAAGATATTGCCTACACCGCACAAGCTTCTGGAAGGCTTTCTTGAAATCTTCATTAAAGATTGTGTATATTAGAGGGTTAATAAGGGAATTTATATATCCCAGCCATGCTAGGAAATTAGACATGTCTTCTGAGATATGACACCTTTCACAGGTATTAACAACTACTTCTTTTACAAAAAAAGGGAGCCAGCAGATCACAAATGCCCCTAAGATCAGACCCAGTGTAGTTGCTGCCTTTCGCTCTCTTGTGCTAGAGATTCTCTGTTTTTTCCAGGACTTCTCGTGCTTAGATTCAGACCTGGGGCTTCGTAGGGTGGTATGGATTTTATCGCAGTCCACCAGGGGATCTGATGTCTTCTCTGCTGTGCTGGGCATCGAAGCCGATTTGGTGCTTCTTTCCCCTGCGTCCAAAAGGACTTGTCCATTTACCTCCTCCCTTACAATCCGGCTGACGCTTCTTCTGTGAAATGTCTTTGCTGCCTTGTATATTTTGTAATAAAGAATCAGAATCAAGGCCAGTGGGATATAGAAGGCGCCAAATGTAGAGTAAATGGTGAAAACAATGTGGTCATGTTTGATGATGCATTCGTCATCCCTGCTGGTTGTCTGGTGCCGCCAAAACAAAGGTGGCATGGAGATAAAAATGGATATGATCCATACTACTGCAATCATGATGCCAGCATGCTTAGGTGTCCTTTTCCGTGCGTATTCCACAGCGTCTGTGATTGCTCTGTACCGGTCCAAAGCAATGGCAGAGAGATGCAAGATGGAACATGTGCAGCACGTAATGTCCACGCTCAGCCAAATGTCACACACCACTTGCCCCATGATCCAGGTCTCCTTTACAATGTAGACAATGCTGAAAGGCATCACTAGGACTGCCACAAGGAAATCAGTCACTGCAAGAGAGCAGATTAAATAGTTGGCGGGGTGGTGGAGCTTTCTTGTCACAATTATTGCAGTCATCACGAGAGAGTTGATGGCTGTTGTCATTAGTGCAAGCACAGACAGGGTAATGGAGATGAGAATCTTGGATGTCACCCATTTGAATAGTTCTTCTGATGTACTGTTTTGTTCAGTTGAGTTTATTAAATCCATGTTCTGTTTTAAAGGTGATCTTTACCTGTAGCAGTTACCTGTTGGAAAAGTAGAAACATTCAGAAAGTGCATCCTCAGCCTCCAGGAAGTCCTGATTTTTGTTGTCTCAGAAGACTATGGGCCCCAAATGTACAAGAACCTCAGACTTACCGTTAGAAATTATTCTGACTCCAGGCAGAGATTTCCTGGCTAGCACTACAAGGGATGCTTTGCCTCCAGAATAGGGGCCTCCCCTTTCTCCTTGGTCGTGCTGATGGGAAGGGCACGTTTGCATGGCAGGGAAGAGGAGCGTGCCGTGGCACCTGAGATGGCACTGCCCTGCGGGGTGCTGCACGTTGCTGCCTGGGGGAGCCAACCCTGTTCCTCAAGCAGGACACTGGCATCGTTGCAGCCCCTGGGGTGCAGAGCCAGCCCTCCTGCTAAATGCTTACTCTGAATTGATTGTAGTGGAATCTTGAAACTGGTTAAATGTGGACAAGTACTAAAGGAAGTACTAGTACTGCTTTTGGGCTAGCACTGTCTACTCCACTAAGCAATGCAATGACTGCTGAAAACTTTCATCTACAGGAAACAGGCATAATGCTTTTTTTCTCTACATAAACTCCTTTTTCCTGACCAGTATGTGAGTCCTTCCTTGTGTATAGGTAAGCATGGGCTTTCTAAACTGGGACATAATTTTCAAGAGAAAACAGAAACGTGAAACGTTGCAGTACAAACACGAGAAGAAACAATTGCGTGTCGAAAGTTTCATTTTAGTGCTTCCTCTTACGCAACTCTGAAATGAAACAGCTGAATATGTTTTAAAGCTTCAAATGGTTGACTTATTGTCTAAATGAAGTATTACACAGAGTCTTGAGAACATCATTACTTTTCATCAAGTTTTGCTATTCTGTGGTTGCTGCCATAGAAAACTGCACAAAACTTTGATGCTAGTTGTTCTGCTAATGACTCTCTCTACAGAAACAGTGTAACTCCTCTTAATGGCTCTGCAGGAAGCCAAAAGCAGGGAAATACTGATTAAATGAATTCTTGGTTACGTTCTGGGGATGCACACCCTACTTTCTTCTCAAGAATGGTTTCTGAGCACTCTACAGACTGCAGCTGAAGTAGGAGTTTCCAGCTTTTTAGACTAGAGCTTGTAACTCACCGTAAGAGGATGAGATTTCATGCTCTTGCAAGTTTTGACCTGCAGTTTCTTGTGTGTGTAAGATCTACCTGATGAACCTCTAAGTGAGGTTTTCTCTGAAAAATTTTGAAGTATAGTCAGTGGGTTGCACTCGTGTTGCATTGGATGCCACATATAGGGAACTATGTAAAATAAATGAATAATTTTTCTTAGGAAAAATGGGTCTCGTTAACATAACTAAAGCTTTTTGGCATTATGCTGGAGTGACTTAAAAAGACTGCCATATACTGTATATAAACTTGGACCCAGCTCACTAATTTGGTTTGATATTCTAAGCTGGGCAATGCTTAATATGCTATTGACCTACTCAAAAAGGTTTTTAACATTGCTCGACCAACATTTGATTGTATGGAAGAACAAGGAGAGGAAATGTATTTTACGTGGTGATATTTACAAACACTAAGCAGAATCTTGTCCTGTACGTGAGCTGATTACAGCCTGCGTGTGCTCTCTTTCTCTCTGTGTCCTTCTCTCTGAACTTGAAATATACTTCACATGCATAAAAATAGATTTTTTCTCATGTCAGTGTCACCTTAAAACCTTGTGAATCCACAGTAATTGCTAGTTTGCAGAGATTTTTGCCTGTAGCTAGCTGCCTTCCAGAGAAGAAATAGGCACATATAGTATTTTCTGATAAATGTTCAACTTCTGCTAAATAGATCTTCATTTTTGAGCTTGTATAAATACATGGGAAAAAAAGTTTATTGGTAAAAACTGCATCTTCTTTTGCTATCCAGCCGGTGATCATATTTTAGAACAGCTACTCATTATGGTTAATTACCTTATAAATTTCTAACTCTTTGGATATTAGTCCTTAATTGCAAGCAAGCAAAAAGCAATTAAGAGGTAATGAAAGCTGATTAATAGCTTTTGAAAGATTATTCAGTTTGAGACCGTGGACTAAGCAAGATATTATGGCTGGTTTTGCAAAACTGGCGTGTAGGAATAAGTAGGTTTCCTTAGTGCTGCAGTGATTTGGTGGCTCTTTATAAGAAGCACAGTGCCAGAAATGTGCTTACTTGCCACGTGCAGTGATTATGCGTCTCTGTGTGGTTTTAAGATTATCAGCTGGTAGGCTCAGGTTTCGTTCAGGCTGCTGGCATGGAACCAGTGCAGTAATGAAGACTACCACATCGAGTTTTTAGTGTGCCACTGTTAGATAGATAATTATGCTGGGGTGTCCTGTTCGTGGGACATAACCTGTTCTTTAATGGCATCCATCTGGATATGTCCTTCTTTTCCTACGTGGAGTGTTAAGACCCTCTGCAGTTGCCCTAAGAGCCCCAGCAGCAGGTGTCCAGGGTGGTCCCCCTGGGCTGCTGTGAAGACCAAAGATCTGGTCTGCTCCACCCAAGGGAGGCAGCAGAACGGTGACAAGATCTGCTCTCCAAGGTGGTGGCTCCCTGTGAGGTTACAGAGCCATTCAGTGGGCTGTGCTGCTTGGGACTGCCAGTCACAAAGTTTGGTGGCTTTCCTGTCCAAATGGGATGGGGACCCTTGCTAACTGTGGCGGGAATTTGCGTAAGGTTATTGGGTGACCATTAGCTGAAAAGACTGTTTTATAAATATGTGGAGCTGAAATGCTGGCAGCATTTAAAGGCTGCCACTTCTCTCTCTTTTGGTCACTTCCAGGATGAACTAATTCTGGATTTTCTCTTGCTAAGTTGAACTCAGTTCAATCAGCGGCCATCACTGGCTTCTCTCCTTGGCAAGCAACCAAACCACTTTTGGGACTATGAAGGATGATCCTCTAAACAGCACTGGATTAGGATGCAGGAGAGTTGGCTTCTGCCCCTCCATCCCTTCCTTGTCAATTTTTGAGCAAATTCATTAAAGTGCTTCAGTTAAGTCTGTAAAATAGCTACAGGAGTACTTTCCTGCTATCCTACTTTGCATATTTGTATTGCCTTCTCTTAGTAGGATGAATTATCTCTTGTATGCATTTAGGGCAGGGAAGTTCTAATCTCAGGTGATGCCCCCAGGTGCTGTGGGCATACTGGTATAATTACGTGCTGTGCTTCCAGCTCAGACTTTGCTGTTACCCCTGTGTGAGTCTACCAAGCTCCTGCCTTACAGAGTAGGCACAGTCCCTCTGCCCTGTGGTGTGGGCACCTCCTTATGGCCACATACCTGACATAAGACTTCAAAACAAAACATGGAACACTTGAAGCCCTCTTCTCTGAGCAGTGAATTTACTTTGGTGAATGAAAACAAACTTTCAGCGATGCTGGACTGAAGAGAGATCTGTATTTCAACAATTATAGAATGAGTTCAGCTGTGACATGTAACAATTTTCAGAGAAATTACTACAGTCCAGATGTTTGTTTCCACTTTTGTGGAACTGGCAAGTCAGGGCCCCTCTTGAAGGACTAAGCTGAATCTATCAGCTTATCACTGATATCTCAAATTCCATGGAAGTTGCTCTTGCTGCAGTTGGAAGTGTTGTCTTTTATTATTACCTCTTCAATACGCAGCTGTGGTTGGAAAACTGTGGAAAGACTTGAAGCTTCCATTGTATTATATTGTCCTGAATTTAAGATTGGTGAAAATGATATCTTCACTGTAAGAAGATCTTAAAAGATCTTCATTATAGATCTTCATTGTAGATCTTAACACAGTAAATTAATCTATAACTGCTATTAAAACACAAGTATAGTATTTCAGTTGACCCATTAAAATATTAGCCTTCAATTGCTGAACAAAAGCCCCGTAAACAAAGGAAGCTGCTGTTCACGTAAGATAGCGTGTCGTTATCTTGGGTACATGAACATTATTATTTTCGAGGAATTAGCCACTTCTACAAATCTTTTTTCCTTCCCTCTCAGATATGGCATGTTAAGGTGACCAGAATGTAAGTACTTCCTTGTCTTTAAAAGCACATATATCATCCTACTGACCTTGTTTAGAAGGCATGTGGGAAAATGACTGTGCAGCCTTATCACAAAAGTAAACATTGACTTTATCTAGTGGCCACTCAAAGAAAAGGGAATAATGTTGATGCTCCTCAGTTTTGCAGGAGCATTTGTGTATGTTATTAAGCCCATAACCACCTGTTTATGTCTGAGATTTACAGAATAATACTAACATTGTTCTTGTTCAATAGCATTATTCTGTCCTTCCGTATTTAGAAAACAGCGCTCCTCTGCCTTTGAGTAAACGTGGAAAACAATATGAAACACCGGTTGCTGCAGGAACATGTCTGGGAATGTGTTTGGGAAGGTCATCATGAGCCTACTGTTTGGGTTCGGACTTTAGACTAAACTGCTAGAAGTTTACAGCTTCTGATTTTTGGACCTGGTTTGCTTTATACTGCTTTAAGCATTGGCAGTGAGAAAGCTTGCTGATTAGAGTTTAAGTACTGCTTTTGAATGCAAGTTTTCTGAGTGTACTGGGGAGGGGGGGTGTTTGCTTGCTTTTTTCCATGAGGGTTCCGTAGCAAAATGTGTCTTTAATTTAAAAACAGTAAAGTAACAGTACTCAGAAAGCAAAATGAGCAACTGATTAAACCAAGGGTATTTAAATTGCTACGGAGAGCAATAACAGCCTTTGTGCATTAAATAAACACAAAGCTGTGCCAGCTGGCTTTGGAATGATGAAGTGTTTCACCTGCTAGCAGGATCCCTTGCTCTCTTGGCCAAACTGATTTGTAAGCCAGTTAGAAAGGCCCAGCTTCCTTGCTCCAATGGAAACTGATCCTACAAACTTCTTTTCTTGATGAAAGAGGAAAACTCTATACATGGTTTCAGCTATCCTGTTTTTATCACCTGCTCCTGTATAGGCTAACCAGATACTTACTGGAGGTAAGACTAAAAGAACCATAGAATGATAAAATAGTTATAAGTACCAGCCTTACTTGGGAGCTAAAATTGCTTCTGAAGCCAGTATTTATGAGCCTGTAAAAATCTTTCCTGATGTGGCTATGTGTCTTTAGATTCAAACCATGTGATACATACATGGTTGGACTTGATGATCTTGAAGGTCCTTTCCAACCTTAGTGATTCTGTGATTCTGTACTAATGACAGCTAGCTTAATAACGATCCATCATGTTAAATATGAGTAGAGGGAAATAATATGCTCTTGAATTAAACAAACCTGTTTAAGAAGGGTGAACTTCTACTTGGATCGGATAAGGGGATATGTGCTTTGTTGAGCCTGAACCCTGGCATCCCAATAACTGAGGAGAGGAGCGCTTTTACTTGGTTCTTAGTGTCTTGTCCTTAAATTCTTTACTCCCAATAACTCTTTCTAAGGCTCCTAAAGCTACAGTGCATCCCCTGGGACAAGGCTGGGGTGACTGGCAGGTTTGTAAGAGAAGTAACGTGCCAGCTGAAGGCAGCTGCTGCGAACCTGTCATTCCTGGAATGCAAAGAAGGTGTCTAGCAGCACTTTGAAGTGCAAAGCAGAAATCACAAGGTTGCCAGCTTTCCATAACCACTCTGCATTTCTGCATGCTTAAAACTCTTTTTTTTTCCCCCTTTTTTTTTCTGTATCTGCTACTTAACTAGGAGATAGTGATATTTCCAGTTATTAATCTGTCAGCAAATATTTGTATATGCATACTGAAGTAATGCTTTTCATTCCCTGCTTTGGGTGGTACTGTCTCAGTCCATGGGACTGAGCACATTCTGGACCTGAAATCTATTGGTAAGCTGCAGGAATATCTCAAAAACTGTTTAGGTTTTGCTGTCTGAGTCTCTGTTAACTGGAGTTATTTATCATTTCTACTTGTAGAAGGTCGCAACAGACCCATTTCTAGAAACATGGACCACAAATAACTATAAAATCACAGATAAACCAATTGAACTAATATCAGCTAAAGAGAATACAGAATTCTGCCCCCCAGGCACCCCTCAGGAGAAGCATGGATAAATAGATAGGCTTTGCAGCGTGCCCTGAATATCGGTATAACGCATGAAGGAAACAAATCGGAGAGCCCTGGAGAATAGGTGCCTCCAGCTTAGAGATGCACAAATCCATTTAGTGCCTGAGCACAGGTGCTCTGATTTCTTACAGAATGGCAAAGAAAAGTCCATTTCTGTGCCTTGAATGCAAGGCACAGAAGTTGTGTGGTAAACCTGCATTTGATGCATTTCTTAGCCATGTTACCACTCTAAGAGTCCCTGTGTTGGCAAAATGATATGCTGCAGCATGTTTTGTGTGAGGCACAACAAAGATGATGCTTGCTTTAATTTTCTGGATGGCTTTTAAAATTCTTTCAGCCAACAGAAATAATCCCAAATGGCTAAAATGACGAAGTCTGACAGACTTAGCCCTGAAAGTTACTACCCCATATGTTTGCTCTGTCGTGTCATTGCTCCTGGAGCAAAATCAACAGGAGGGAGGTAGTGCTTCCACTGAAGCAGCGGACATGCCATCTGAGGGCTTGCTTAAGCTGCCAGGGAAGGTGAACTTGCCCTCTGCTACTGGATGCTGACGAGAGAGATGCGAGCACCAACTCCATGAGGACCAGAATGAAGGTAGTAGCGTCTGGCAAAGAGGCAGAGTGAAGCACTGAAATAGCTTCTGTCCTCATCTCCCTTGTGTAATTAACTCACTTGCATGTTTCCAGTTGAGGCTTTATAAATTTCAGCGTACTGGCTTTGACTCCTTTGACACCTCGCTGTCCAGGAGGCTTTGGTCCTTGCTTCGTTACTTCATGAGCTTTACCAAGTACTCCGTGTTTTCCAGTCTGCAAAATACCAGACTCTTCAAGCCCAAATGTGACAGCCTCACGTAGCAGGGATTCCCCTGCCCCTGTCACAGGGAGAGGGGCAGCTTCTTGCATTTCGAAGGTGTTGCTGTAGTTCCTGGGGCGATACCACTTGAGCTAGTTTTAAACTCAGCCAGGTAATCATGAGCAAAGCTCAGGATTAAGGTAAGCTCAGCAAAACCTGCCTGGGAAGCAAGGTTGCTACATAGTGGGGGTTAGTCTGATGGACTCCTTGGTGCTTTTGCCATGTTCTCTACTTGCATCCGCTGGACTGCAGCGTAGTCTTATGCTGCTTGTCAAGCCTGGCCGGAGGATACTTCCCTTGCTTATTGCCTTCATACCTGTAGCAACTGCTGCATTCGCTTATACGGAAGAATGATGTTCAGAAAGTAATTATGCATTTCTTGCTGCTTCTAGTGTTGAAGTGGAGGGTTTGGGTTTTCTGTCACCTTTTGGAAGATTAGTCACTCATCTGTGTTTGCTCTTTATTTCATGTCCCTCTGCCATCTGTTTTAACTGAACTGAGGGGGACGGGGAGGAGGCAAGCCAGCTTTGCAAGCAGCTCCCTTGGAGGGGGGAAGGAGGAGCAGCAAGGATGGCACGGCCCACAGGATGACAGACTCGCTTATATAAAATGATAAACATGCCTCCCAAATGCAGCTTCAGTTGTTGGATAACTGGACAGTGAACCTGTTATGAATTTGATCATTTTTGGCTGGAGACGGGGATAATTTCAGATCTATATTCATATTCTCTGGAAGACACGGCAGTGATTTATTTCTATAACTCATTAGATGAGGGGATTCAGTTTCCTCTCTTAGCTGAGTCTCGTCTGAATCACTAGTCCAGAGCTCTCAGGATAGTCATCTGGATAGTTGCCTCATATTTTACATGGTGTGGAAGAGCCCCAGAGAACCAGGTCCTGGACAATAGTGCCTGTGGGAGCTGCTTCCTGCCATCTCTTCTGCTGCTGATGTTCTGAGCTATGTAAATAAATATCTGTGAGAAATGAAGTAGTGTCTGGGCACCCCATCCTCCTATATGACCTCTACACTGAGAAAAAGGGTACCTCCGTGATGGCAAGTATTCTGTATGGACAGACAAAGTCCCACATAACAATGTGGTCCACACCCTGTCCTTAGAGGCACGTGTCCACTTGGATGGGTGGTCAGGATCTGAAGTTGGACCCCATATCGTGAGTGGGCCACTTGCTTCCTATCCCCACTCTTTGGCCATCCACACTTTATTTAGTTTGCTCTAACAGCCTGAAATGTTCCGTGCAACCAAAAATTTTCTGTATTGGGAAAAGATGTTTTAAAAATATTTTTTTAATTCTGTTGAAGAAAAAGTAAAGGGTTTGTTTGGTTTTGTTTCAAGTTTTTCTTTGGATTAGCAGTGAATTGAAGAAGTGACTATTCACTATCTCTATATAATTTGTACAACTAGTTTCATACTGTACAGGAGTGGCTTGCTTTCATGATTATCAACTAAATTTGTACAGCGAGGTGAAAATGCAGAATGGCTTTACTGGTGTTTCAAAACACTGCCTTTTAGATAAGGGCTTGAAACCTGTAGGAATCACAAAGCAGCATCGGAGCAAGGAGGTTGAGAAGCAGTTTTACTTCGAATGGTGGTAAAACACAGCCTTGTTTCTCCTACTTTCCACTCATCCTTATGCTTTGGGGCCATGTGTCCTTAGTCAGCCCTCTGAAAACACATGCGTGTGCAACTGTGAGTCTCAGACCTTTTTCACTGATACACCTACCTCTGAAACTCTATTACAAGGAGGAGTTCAACTTAACTAGAAAACACTTTTTTTTTTTTAATAGGCATTTTGGTGGAATAGCCCATGTATTACCTGCCCATGTATTGTGTGTGTGTGTATATATATGTGTGTATATATGTATGTATATATAATAGCCCATGTATTGCCTTCTAAGATAATGTGGGCGCCTTCTGTCTTAATTCCATGGGAATTTTATCAAATGTGTGATGTTTTGGGGTTTTTTGTTTGTTTAAAATTATATAATAGCTGTGAAAGCTTTTATTCAACTGAAAGAAACTACCTTGTTTACTCCTGGACAGTAACAAAACAACCAATGTTTTCACCTACGTGTCTGGAAAAGACCTCTGTTTCGATCTAGGCTATGAGAAAGCATAACTTTCAAACTATCACCTGGGCCAACAGTAGCATATTTATTTTTCTGCTGTGTGCTCACCAGGACAGCTTGAGGGAGAACTGGCCTCAGAAGAATTTATTGGAAGAGGAGTGAAGGCAACGCATCAATGTGCTCCTCCCTCGCAGCAGGGGTTCTGCATGACACAAGAACGGTACAAGTCTGTGGTTAATCACTTACAATTTGGAGAGAGGGCAAAATTCACATAATCTGCAACCTCATCTCTGCCTAGTTTTTGGAGACCGATGCTTTTTTTTACAAAGACTATCTTACTGCATACTTTCCAGAGTCTTTCCCTGTACTTCTTTTCACCATGTCATTTGTCTTTATTCTTGTCCTCATCTAATAATCTTATAGACTGAAGGCCTCAGCCCAAGTTTTATTATCCGTATGTGACAGAATAGACCTATCAGCTAGTAAGCTCTGTGCTGGGTTTGTGCTAAACAGCAGTTCTCTAATATTTTCCTTCTCAGGACTAGCTGAGACAATCGGGGCTGTTTCCTCTGAATGATGTGCGTGTAGCCTGGTCAAGAAGTATTTCAAGCAAAACAAACAGAACAATCCTTCAAGTTGGTGGGTTTGGAAGTGGGACAAAAATTAAAAGCATGAACTCCTTAGCGGAAGCAGAACTCAAAATGTTTTTTTCCAGTCTCCTTGGGAAAGGCAGAGAGGAAAGGATCTACATGCTACCAGAAAACCAGGCAGAATTTGTTGAAAGCTTTCTCAAAGTGATGCATCCGCGGGAAAGGTATTTTTGTTGCGGAGGACTGTTTGGTTTTTTTCCCTTCAGACAATGCTTTTCCGTCAGAGGGTGCCAGGTGATGACTTCCCTTGCCCTGATGGCTTCCACCATTGAACAACGGCAGCTCTAGGGAGGGACCCTGTAACGGGCGTGAGGAGGGGAAGGGCCAGTGCAAGCTCCCGCTGTTTGCCCGGGTGGCAAAGGGACCTTGGCCCTGCTTTTGGCAGAGGGCTGCCACCGCTGCGGGGAGGAGGATCTGCCCTGGGGGAATGGCACACCAGACCCTGTCCTGCCTGAAATGCTGGCAAACTGCAGAGCCCCAGGAAGCAGCAAGTGTGGGCTGTGGAGGGTGGCCTTGTTAAGGTCTGTAAGGCACGGGGTCTTTCTTAAAACTGCCAGGCAAAAAGCTTCGCATGGAGTAAGTGAACTTTGAGAGCACGGGTGGAGCTCTGAACAGGCAGGCGGGAGACTGGGGAAATCTTTCTAAGTGGATCTGAGATTCTTGCACAGGAAGGTCCCGTGTTGGAGCTGTCAGATGAAATCTCAACCTGGGAACCTGCACGGGAGTTTTCATTTTAGAAGCGGTTACTGAACTGTCCTCAGCTCAGGCTGGCTTAGGTCGCTGGGGTTGGACTGTCTCGCAGTGGACTTGAAACCACAGCACCTGGTACCGGGTCAACCTGTAGAGATCCAAGCTATTCGCCTCCTTCATAGGTAAAGGGTCTCCTGCTGGTAGAGTTTGCATCATGGAGAGAGACAGAGGTATAATTATATGTTGAAGCTGGTGCTTCCTAACTGGCACTGCTTTTTTTTTTTTTTTTTTTTTTTTTAAATGTTTCTTTCTATTAAGATTGATCTATTTGCCACTGAGGCTGGGGGCTGTCTTTCCAGAATCCAGATTCTGTACCTTCAAACTTAGGCCTGTACTAAAAAGGACGTGACTTGTGCTCTGTGTGCAGTGCCACAGTTCTGGTAATACAAAACACAGAGCCATTCTGGTCCGTGCTTTCTCCTGTGGGGAAGCAGAGCATCCACGTGGGCAGGTATCTGGTTGGCCAGACTCCTCGAGCACCGCAGGAAACTGTGTGCAGACATAGAAATTTCTGTGAAGCAGCAGGATGCCAGGTAGCACACCCGTGCCCTGCCGTGGGAGTCAGCGTCTGGGAGTGCTACGCTGGCACGTTTCCTCGGCTCTGCGCGGGGCTGCTGCCGGGCGGAGGGGGGGGAGGCGAGACGGAGCCGCTGCTGCCGGGCACAGGCCGGCAGCTGGTCTGGAAATGACTTGTGCACGGGCGGGACGGGGATCTCAGCACCGCGTTGTGGCAGGGAACGACTGTCTCTGTGGTCAGCTGGCATCACAGCTTGCTGAATAATTCCTAGAAGCCTTCGGCCTTGGGTATATTTTTAGGGGTACAACGCTTTCAAGAAAGCTTGTAGCAGCAGGACAGTGTTAAAGCCTTGTTTCTGTGTTTGGACATATTTTATCTTCTTTGGGAAGCTTCCCGGATCTGTCAGGTCTCCTGCTGCAGGTGCTGTGATTACTAAATGAGGTCTTAAGCTCTCTAACACTTTGTGAACTCATTTTCATTTCTGATAGGAAAATAACAGACTGTCACACGCAACATTTTTCCTTTGCATAATTCTGATGTAGTTGTCACACTTGACATACAGCACAGATGACTGTGAATGGCTTCTTAAAATTTAAGCAGATGATTCAGAATTAATTATGAAAAACAACCTTATTGTTGTCCCAGGAGTTCAGTACAGACAGCAGTTGTCTAACAAGATTATCCAGCTTCAATTGATCCCTAAAACTTCTCATTGATAAAGCAGCTGAAGAATCTTAAAGCATAAACCTAAGAAGCTATTTCCAAAAAACTTCAAAGGTTTTCTTACTGTTGTTGATTCCCTGCCCTCCCTGCCCCCTCCCTGAATCTACAGATGTTGGCTTTCTAAGATCCTTTAAAACACAACTTTGTGATTAGGAAAGCCTTCAGCACTGTAGAGGAGTTTAGATACTACTTTATGCTAGGGATGCTTGTAGACAGCACTTCGGCTCTTGGTTTCCTGAGTAAGAAAAAAGCATGCAGCTTCAAAAGAGGGTTGAGCAAAGCTATCTTTTAGATTATAATACTAACATAAAGAAGGAATAGTTCTAGCACTTGTTTTCTCCTTGTTGTATGCTGAGAAAATGAAATTTGTCTTTTTATAGGAGAAGAACATTTCTTTGTAATCTTGGTGTATACTTGCAATATGTTTCAAAACGTTTTACAACGAGTATTTAAAAAAAAGGTGTTTGGCAGTACGTGCATGTGACAACATGTAATATTAATTTGGTGGTGAAGAGAAGCATTAAACTGACTGTATCGAATTGCCCAAATCTGCAGAAGGCATCTCAGTACCTGGAACGGCTCCAGGAGAGTTCAAAAACCTCCAGCTCATTCTCAGCACTTGCAGGCTGTCTATGGCCCCTGTACTTTCTGAGAGAGATGAAGATTATAAGATGTGCTTTCACATAATAACATGGTAAAAAGCGTAAAGGGCAGAGGCAAATGGTTAATGTACTGATCTTCAGAGACTGGAAGAGGCCTGGGAAAATCAAAGGCAAGCCATTGCTTCCGTATGATCTGGCTTGTTTGTTATGTACGGGAGCAGCATTGTGCTCAGCACTGTTGGAAACGCTGAATTCTTTTCCCTGGATTGCTTGCAGCCCAACCCTCACATTGGGAAGTTGGAGGATTTAACTATGGACTTTAGCATGACAAACTATTTTTCTACCAGGAGACTGGAAAAAGACCAGATTATAACTTTGAAGCTCTCTGCTAAAATGCCTTTTCAGTTTTACCCTTTTGAAGCTGCTGAAATTTATGGAAAAAGGCTTTTAACATTTTAACCGCAATACACTGTTGACAAGTAATGAGAAATATAGTATAGGGTCTCGCATTGTATGCCCTCCTGTAGGTACACATGTGTATATATTGCATTGTATTTTTGCCCATCAATTCTATGTTTTCTATTTTAAGAAGCCATTATTGAAAACTGTATTTCCTTAGTGTTCAAAATGAGTCTCTGCTCTTTGAAGCTGAAGCATATTTTGATGTTAACTCTTCTGGAAAGGAGCCGTGAACAAATTCAGGCAAGTCTCTACAACTTTATAGTCCCTTGTTTCTTTTTTCTAATTTCAATTTTTCCCATTTTTAGCCACTAAATGATGACACTACATTCTGGGATTCCTTTACCCAGGAATGTTTCTTGATTTACAATCTTTAGGATGTAGCTAGGTCATATATACATACATCAGACACTCCCCCTCATAGTCCCAAGATTTAGAGGCTTTCTTAAAAAGATACAGATCTATATACATACAGAAAGAGGGTGTGCTCTCTAAGCAGTCAACCTGAGTATCTACGGCTTCAAGTAAAACTAGTGAGCCTGAGGGGAAATAGCCAAATCACTAGCCGATGACTAAGTTCATATGGCCCACCCAGCTCTATCATAGCACCTTTGTGGTATGTTTGTGATATATAATATGTAGTGCAACAAATCCTAAAAAAAGACTACAGGGCTAAATCCAGTGCAGAATGTAAAGATTAGCTAAAAACTTTAGTCCTGTGGTACGTGGGCTCCCTCTCCAGTGCTGGAAGATTAAAGTCCTGAAGATTGTGCCATGGTTTCTTTGGAACGTGCACTTAAAAAAAAAAACAACACAAAAAAACCCACCACCAGCAACAATAAACCCCCGGGCTGTGGCCGACCCCGTCACTGTCCTTGGCTTCTGCCGCCTCGCTGGGGGCTGCGGGACAGGGCTGGCTGGGAGGGAGGGCACCGCGCCTCGCCGGGCACCGTGCGGGACGGGGGAGAGCCTGCCCTCCAGCGGTGGCGTTCGT
>NW_010518896.1:0-2442 GCF_000687285.1 Phaethon lepturus | reverse complement strand
TGTGGGCAATTACAGAGCGCCCATGGGTGCTCCCAAGGCGGCTACAGTGCAACCCCCAGGCAGTCACTGGGTACCCACAAGCAAATACAGCGCACCCGTGGGTACCCCTGGTGCTTATGGTGGACCCCCAGGCAGGTACACAGCACCCATGGGTGCCCCCAGGCAGCTACCGAGCACCCGTGGGCAATTACAGAGCACCCACAGGTGCCCCCAGGCAGCTACCAAGCACCCCCAGGCAGTTACAGAGCACCCACGGGTGCCCCCAGGCAGAGAGAGCCATGTGTCAGGGCACCCCCAGGCAGCAGCACCTTAAAACGGGGGTCACCCTCCACCTGCTGCACCCCATGGGACATGCATCCAGTCCCCTCCCAGGGTGAGCACCCTGGGGTGCCCCCTGACACCCGCAGCCCCCCCAGGCTGTTTGCCAGCACAGCCAGCTTCCTGAACGCCCCGAGGTGTCCCCCAGCCCCTTGGGGTGCCCCCCAGCACCCATGGGTGCCCCCCGGACCTGTTGAAGTTGAGGAGCGACTGCCAACGCTGGGATTTGAAGTTCTTAATGTTCTGGGCCTCGTCCAGGATCAGGTACTTCCAGTTCTTGCGGCGGAACGCCTGGTGGTCCTGCAGGACCAGCTTGTAGGAGGTGATGCAGACGTGGAAGGCGTTGGGTTTGGTCCAGCCCTGGGTGGGGGGGTCAGGGATGGTCAGGGAGGGGTGTCAGGGGCACCCCCAGCCCCTCCCCGCCCCCGCGGGGTCGGGGTTCACCTGCCGCTTCAGCCTGCGCTCCTTCTGCGCCCCGTAGTAGGTGAGGATCTTGAAGCTGGGGCACCAGCGCTTCAGCTCCATCTCCCAGTTGAGCATGACGCTGGTGGGCACGATGATGAGGTGGGGGCCCCAGCTGCCTGCGGGGAGGGGGGGCGGCGTCAGGAGGCAGCACCCACGGGTGCTCAGGGGACCCGTGGCAACCTACAGACCCTATGAAGAGCCTACAGGACCCATGGGTGCCGTGGGGAGCCCACGGAGACCTACAGATCCTACAATGAGCCTATGTGACACGTGGGTGCTTGGGGAACCCGTGACCACCTATGGATCCTATAAAGCGTCCACAGCACCGATGGGAGCTCGAGGAGCCTACAAGGACCTACAGAGCCCACATATGCTTAAGGAAGTTCGTGGGACCCTACGGACCCTATAAAAAGTCTACAGGACATGTGGGTGCTGAGAAACCTATAGATATCTACACACCCTATAAGGAAATCACAGCACCCACAGGTGCTTCGTGAGTCTATGGGGACCTACAGATCCTATAAAGAACCTTCAAGACCATACGGGCTCGGGGAACCCACGAGGACCTACGAACCCTTTAAGGAACCCACAAGCACCCATGGATGCCTGGGGAGTCTGTGGGGACCTGCAGACCCTGCCAGAAGCATACAGAACCCATGGGTGCTTAAACGTTCTTTGAGAAACTATCGACCCTATAAAGAACCTACACAAAACATGGGTGCTCAGGGAGCCCATGGAGACCTACAGGTCCAACAAGGAGCACCTACAGCACCCATGGGTGCTCAGGGCACCTGTAGGAATCTAAAAAGCCTATAAGGAGCCGACAAGACCCATGGGTGCTCAGGAAGTCGGTAAGAATCTAAAGACCCAGTAAAGAGCCCACAGCACCCCTGGGTGCTTGGGGAGCCCGTGGGGACCTACAGACCACTCAAAAGACCCCACAGCATTTAAGGGTGCTCAGAGAGCACCGAGATGAGCCCTAAAGACTCTACAAAGACCCCACAGCACCCAAAGGTGCTCAGGGAAGCATGAGGAAGAACTTAGATGGGCCCTGAAGACCCTAAAAAGTCCCTACAGCTGCCAAGGGTGCCCAAGGACAACCTAGCTGAGCACTAATGGCCCTCCAAAGATCCCACAGCACCCAAGGGTGCTCAGACAAACACTAAAGACCCTGCAGTGACCCCGCAGCACCCAAGGGCACCCAAACACAACCTCAATGAGCTCCAACGATCCTACAAAGACCCTGCAGCACCCAAGGGCGCCCAAACACAACCCCAATGAGCTCTAATGATCCTACAAAGACCCTGCAGCACCCAAGGGTGCCCAAACACAACCTCAATGAACTCTAACGATCCTACAAAGACCCTGCAGCACCCAAGGGCGCCCAAGCAGCTCCCACGCAGGACGCCGAGCATCAACCAAGGCCCCGGGCGTGGGTGGGGGGCACCCCTCACCCTTCTCACAGGCGAGGTGGGCCAGGAGGGAGATGGTCTGGATGGTCTTGCCCAGCCCCATCTCGTCGGCCAAGATCCCGTTGAGTTTCTTCTCGTACATGGTGACCAACCAGTCCAGCCCGATGTGCTGGTACTCCCGCAGGGTGCCCCGCAGCAAGTGGGGGATGGGCGTCTTCACCTGGCGGGGAGGAGGGCGCGGAGGTGG
>NW_010518895.1:2496-10825 GCF_000687285.1 Phaethon lepturus | reverse complement strand
AATTGTTACTATAAGCTCCTTTACAGCCTCCAAAGAGCTCAAAAAACCATATGTTTAGAAGAAAATTTCAAGTCTTTCATTAATAAATTATGGCTTCCTGTAGGCTATTTCTAATAGCTCTCCCCCTGCCCCCAGCTTAAAAATGCTAATGCTTCGGAATCTCGGAAAAAGGAAGGTCCTTGAAATGACATAACAAATTAATATGTACAAAAAACGGTCCCCAACATACACTTACACAAATCCAAGTATTGGTGAACATGAAGGGCCCTCAGAGTGCTGAGAAAAGAAGATAAAAGACAGGCTCAAGCCAAACTGCAGTATCTGAACAGATTATTGAGAGGAGAAAGTAAGTGTGGTTCAGATTTTACAACTGCCTCTTTACCACGCAGTGACAGCGTGCTGGATTTGTATGCTAACAGTGAAATGTGGGCCCAAATTTTGCAGTGGAAGCTGATCTATACTTGAGGAAGACAAAAGACTTCAAACTTAAGCTGAACTTGCATGCTTAAAAGCCTTATGAGCGTTGGAAAGGTCACAAGAAGTACAGGAACCTCATGTGACAGTATTTTGTAGAAAGGTCAGACACTCTCTTTAATTAAAATTGACATATATATATTTGTATCATTCACATTTTGCATTAAGAAACAGAGTCTTGGACTGGTTCCAGAAGCTGAGGAACTGCTACCAAGGTCCCTTCTGTATCTGACTTATTTTGAGGTACCAAAATAACCTTGTGGGGTGGGAAGAGATGAAGGGGCTTAGCAGCTAGCGAAAGGCAAAGCAGTTGCCAGGCTTTAGGCTAAGCTCTAATGCTTACGGGAGACTGAAGGTATGGAGGGCCTTGACTCAACAGAGCGTGCTTGTGGCCCTGAAGACTTAAAACAACCGTATAGGGCAGTCCGATCCTGGCATTAATGCCGTTTTTGAATTTCTAAAGTCACAGGGAGTTTTATGGCTAAATGCCATGAGGTTCTTTGAAGATTTAAGAAGCGTTACATTTCATTTGAGATAACTTGCTTTTGGAATTGAATGGCGAGTTCCATAAATTCCGCTTGGATAAAATCTGAAGTAAACATCATAAAGCTTTGCATGGGTTTCTTGCAATTTGTTTAGGAGCTTTTGTGTTGAAGGGGAGTGGAAAATGGCTGGCGGTATTTTATTATTTCATTTATTAAGAATAGTTTTTGAGTATGCATGTCTAAGCAAGAAATATTTTGAGAGCATGACTGTGCTGCAGTTTTGCCGGAATAAGTGTCAGTTTTAATTAAAACAATTACACAAGTCTTTGTTTTCTTCAACTTGTTTGATTTAGTTGGTTTCTTTAGCAACAAACAAAGCTTTCATGGCTTCTTCACATTCACACAGAATATTAATGTCGCTGCCTTTGATTTCAGAGTCTTGTAGACTTAAGCAGCCTCTCAGCTTTTAAGTCTCAAATCACTGCTAAGATTACCTCAGCAGCACAGATGAGGATATGGGTATTTGTATCTTGATACCATTAGGTTACAAGCAAAAAGTCCAGGAAATGGCTAAAAAATGCCTGACCGCGAGGGCTTGCAGAACAACTGCGTTACATTGCAACTACGCAAACATGTCAGACTTATTTCAGGTTTTGCTCTACTCCCCCTTCCTTCCCTCCTCTAAATTCCTCTCTTGAAAATGGTAGGCCAGTGCCACACAGACTGACACACATACAGTATGTGCAGTGTCAGCTATGGTACAAAACCAGTTAAAACATCCTGCCCGAGGCAGGGCTGGCATTTGACGCAGCGCTGTCACGCTGTGACAGGTAAGCTACGGCTGGCTTAGCAACTTCAGGGTTACACGATCTACCGCTAAACCAAAATGAAACATCTTGTGAAACTACAAAACCTCTAAATGAAATTAAAGAATTCAACCTTAAATAAAAAATCTCTCCAAATGTTCTGTTCGGGTTTTTTCCCAGGTAGTGATTAATTTTGTATCAAAAGGCGAGATTTGAAAGAAAAAATGGCCCGATTCATAAGAAATTACCCTCAAGAGCTGATTTTGCTTTTATTTTCTTCAGCCGAAGTTACTCCTTACACCTGGAGCCAGGTATGCCCCTCTCCTGGAACGGCCCGCCGAGTGAGAATACAAGAATACAAGAGAATAAAAGCTCTCACTGCCAACCACAAGTGCCATCCTAGAGGTATGTTTATATAAAAGCACCCCTGCCTTGAAAGGATGAAGGGTTGTCTCTGTCAGTGTGTGTGCGCAGAGGCTTTATCAAGGCACGTGAGATGCTTAGTAACACAGCTGGACAAAAAGGAAAAAGAAAGGGTGACAATACTGAAAAAGGCTACTTCTGTCTGAGAATTTCAAAATTTGAAATGTCCATAACGTTCAAAACCTTCTGATCTGCTTTATAGTTGGCCCAAAGTTATGGAAAAAAAAGTTTATAGTGGTGATTTGGATTCTTTTCCTGTAAAGCTTCTCATTTTCTTCCCTTGTTTTTTTACACATTTTTGATCAACTCCACTACAGCACATCATGTTTTCCATAGACACATGTATGTTTATGTTTAAAATATCAATTCATTTATCTTCACAAAAGTTGACACAAAAGATAAGAATCAGTATAAAAAGAACTGTTTCAACCAGGATGTTTTTCAAAAGGAAAGGGAGCTTAAAAATGCATTTCTCTCTGGAAATGCGGGTTCGGATTTTGGCACCTGTCAGAAATCAAAAGAAACGCTGGTGTTTTGTTTCACATCACCAATTCCGCATGGTCTATCCCAACGGAAAAAAACCAACCAAACATAAAATTGCTGGGCAGCGTGTCTGGGCCTCGGAGGTGAGGTTTGGGGCGCAGCAGGCGGAACCGGGCAGGCAGGGGCTGTGGGCACAAGCGCTGCAGGCGATGCCCCGCTGCCGGCAACGGTCCGGGCAGTGCTGGGAGTACCAGAGTTTGACCAGCACGGAGGGTTCAAGTCCATGGTGTGCCAGGGAAGGAAGGTAACAAACGAATCTCTTTGTCCCTAAAGCATTCCTTCCCTTAAAATTCACTGTGAATTCCTTTAAAATACCTCATTTAGTTTATGCCTGGTGCTGTGTTTAAGATACACAGCTGTATCTCTCTCTCCCTGGTTTTGTTTCACTGCTTATCCTGAAATCAGTACATTTTCCTTTCTTGGAGCTGTAACTTAATAAAAGCCAAACCATTTCTTTCCAAAGAATTACAGCTCCTCCCAGATGAGTACATCTAGGTCAGGTTTCAGGCTGGCATAAATATTTTATGTTTGAGAACTAAAGGTCTCCAGAAATTGGGGTTCATATTGGAATGTCTGACGTAGCCTTAACCGTACCAGCACATGCGGGTGCTTGCTTTAATAAAAAAGCCCTTAATCTCATTTGGCTCTACCTCACTGGCAGCTTGAAGTACTTGAATCAAACAGTACAGCTGTGAATTGTGACACTGGCTGGACGGAAGCCCAGAAAACTTTTCCCAGAGAAAACCCTTGAGGGAGGAAAAAAGAAAAAAGAAAGAGAAAAAGGAAGGGGAAAAAAAGGTTCGACAACTGAAACACAATACAGTGGAAAGTGAAAAAAACCCCACAACCAAACCTGACACCCCACCCCCCCCCAAGAACCTGAAACAAACTGGAAAACCAAAAGGTAGATGGAATTCTTCTTAAAAAAGCTATTTTGTAGGGTAGGAGGGCCAGCCTGGGCAGCCCTGAGTAATGGCCCCAGTCCGTATTTTCTGCACGGCACCAAAGAACCAAACTCAAGCAAAAGAATAGGAAAGCTGAATTATACCACTCCTTCAAAATCCATCTAGAAGAAAAGGCAGGAAAAGAAAGGAGCTTTGATTTTTTGTGAGGAAGAAGAAAAATATCCAACTGCAGAAATTAAAAGAGGGTTGGAAGCACAAGTGCCATAAACAGACCTAGCACAAGTGTGCTTGCAGTATTTATAATTTTATTTTTGTTTGAATCCTGATGATGATACCTTCCCCTAAAGCAGATAACTAAGCAGTAAGGAAAAACAAAACAACAAAACCATAGAAAGTGCATCTGAATGGAAGGAAATGTCCTTTTTTAGAAGGCAGCAGCCATACTCTGGAGTCATAAGGTCAAGAGGTGAATTTCTACTGAAGGAAAACATCAGAGCTAGATATTTCTCATCTGTCAGTCCCATTAAATACCATTTTTTAAGGACTCAGGACTGTGCATTGCGCCTTTCTACAAGTTAGCAAGATAATAAAGATTCTGTTGCCTTTTGCAGATGTTTAAAGACATGATGTGAAAGACAAATTCTTCAACTAAAACCCTCAAGAAATGTCACTTCTGTGTCTTGCTGAAGGAGCTCCAGCACATTCTCTACATAAACATCTGCCGGAAACATTTTAAAAAGGAGGCTGTTTAAATAATGGCTTTTGTAGGCTTTTTTGGTGGGGTTTTTTTTTCCTTTCTTTAAAGAAAAGAAAATGAATTTGTGGAAAGTTCCCTCTTCTAAAGCAACTTTCCTTTGCAAACATGCTTCAGCTAGGATGATCTCAGGAAGCAGGCTGTAAAATGAAGAAGAAATGTTGAAAATACTTCTTCAAAACATTCTATATCAATCACACCTCAGAGACAGTCATAAATCAGTGCTTGCTTTGACTTCAGCAAGTTGTTGCTCTTCATTTTTATGCTACCTTGTTTGTGACAATTATAGCAAGGCTCTATGTATATAACAATTGGATTTTCCTATTAAATTTAACAGACAAGGGGAAAAAGGAAAAATAATAACCAGCGTTGTGTCACAAAGTGGTAAATTTGTGGCATAAAGTGAGAAAAGGAAAAATAGTGAAAAGAAATTCACTACATAGTCTACTTACTGTAATTTGACCCTTCACTCACCCTTTGCTCTACATGACTACAGCAAGTCTAGCTAGACTTCCCCATCCTTAAATGTCTGCCACAGTGCTGGACTCTGCACTCACTGTGACTGTGTACCAAAGTGTGGTAAGATTCTGGATTCATTTATCTTACTGTACATTTATTAGAAGAAAATCTATACTTCTGGATGCAGTACTTCTATTTCAAACTGACAGAAATTAGAGGTAGTTGGAAACCCCTCTTAGGAAGTCCACCTGTTGCCAAATTAAATGGTGTTTCATCTAACAGTGAATTTATATCCATCTTATGGTTTGGGCAGCTTTTAATACAGTAAGTTAAAAGCTTCACTAAACCTAGCAGATTTTACAGAAGAAAAGTTCCAAGGATTTTGGAAATGAAACGGTACGTGTGCAAATGCCACTGGATGACTAATATTGTCATCCTTAGATATAATGATGTAGGAAGCGTTTTCACAAGCAATTTTATTATACAGAATGTATTGTTAATATCGGCATCAGATGTGTGACTGCTTCTTCAGGACAGAGACGGAGAATGATGAATCTATAGCAATTTATCTGATAGGTAGTCCTGATCACCCATGTCCTTAACTAGGAGAAAGTGCAGAGAAAAGGCTGCCAGGCACCGTGTGAAAACAGAGGATGTATCAAGTAATCTGTTAGAGTATTAGCAAGTAGAGTGGTACAGTATTTTTTATACCTGGGTCAAAATCAGGAGCACAGAGCAGGTGTCGTCTGGCTGGAGATCTGTGTATCGGCACAGCTCAAGAAAGTGATGAGGAAAGAAAAGAATCTTCCATTTTTGCAGGGCTCGGCAGATCTTTTCCATCCCTCAGCATTATTTTTGACTGTGGATTCATGCACAGTACACAAAAAATTTACTTTCAGGAAGGCCTTGATATATCCTGGGCTTTGGCAGGGTACTCAAAGGTAAATGAAACTATTTCGGCAGAGATACCTCTGAGGGAAGAGAGATCCAAGAGTCAACACATTCATTCCTATCCCCTGGTTCTGGCCTCTCCTGGCACTTGACAGTGATGGCATCATTACTCACCTCCGGATTTCTTGTGCTGTGCAGAAAAGGTCCAAAAGTGTAAACAACATACTCTTTCCTTTCTTTCTAAAATCCAAGAGAGGTGAAGACCTGATTTCCTTATTGTTTAACACCCCTGATTGTCTCGTAAACCTTACTGAGGAAAACTGCTTCCCAAGCTTAAATAATGTAGGTGCAGAAAAACAGTAATATTTTCCAATTGTTTCTTATCTGTTGGAGCTTTCTCTCATAAGTCACTAACAATTGTCTTTCTTGATGATTAATCGCTATTGTATATCAGCTTGATTTTCGTATTCATATGCTTTCACAAAAAAGGTTGAAAGTTCAGTCTTTCCCAGTTTTCCCATCATGTAATAAAACAACTTCCATGTGATCTTAGCTCCCAGAATCCCTTGTGACTTTGACTTCACCGCTGGACTCAACCTTACAAAATTCGATGTTCACTGGCTTTGTGAAAAAATACAGCTCTTTATTTGCATATCTCTTACAGATGCATCGAGAAGTCTGTGCGATGTGATATCCTCAGGCTATAAGTCAAGCTAATTTCCTCTGTATGAAAATTATAAACATGTCATTTAACACTTCCTTTAATTAATCCATTTGCTTTTCTAGCATATGTATACTTATATGTCTGATGATATGAAAAACGAAAATAACTATCATCTGGGTAAGCTTTTAGAACATATTTTGGGATTTAAATGGAAAGGTGTCCAAATACTTCTGTGTAGGGGCAATTTAAGTGATAAAGGGCAGGGAAATCAAGTCTTTCATCCTCTCCTATAAAGGAGCAAAGAAGGTCTTGGCTTCTTGCTAATTGTACTCAAATGACGATTGTTGATATTTACTCTACACTTTCTCTTAAAAAACCCTCTAAACTGTACAAATCTCCCTGCACCACTATTTAACATAGCTGATAGACACCAGCTGTACTGTAAAATGAGAACTTTCTGAACAGACAATGATTATCTGTCAGTGGACAATATCCTGTTTTGAATCACTAATGCCCCTCTGCAGGTTCAACGATGGGAAATCAGAACATGCTTAAGCATGAGCTTAAATATTTGCGTGCAATGAAAACTGTGTCAGAAAGATGTCTGCATTAAAATGGTTTTGATAATTATTTTTTTCAAGGACTTTTCTGCAGAGTGTAGGACCCAATCATTTTGCGGAACTTTCTTCCATCTGTGTAAGATCTCACTATTTATGTGTGCAAGCCCGGCAGGGAACATACCCTTTTGCTGGCAGAGCGGGTGTGATCTAGACAGGTGGAGTTTGATCCTTACCATACCGACGTTCACGTAGCTTCACACCCGGCCCGAGTGAAGCACTGTCTCAGGGGCAAGAGACAACTTGCTCACGGAGAAGAAAATGATCGTGCCGCTGAGTTACGTGATGCGGCTTTATGAAATGGAGTGCTTTTGGGGTACGCGACCACAAAGCCTCTTGTTTTGACAATGAGGCAGCATATGCGAAGGCCCATTTCATTTACCGAAACCCATGGGTACCGCGCAAAGCTTTCTATATAACCACGGGTACAACCTACTCAAAAAGGTGCTGCATTTTTTCTTTTCTTTCATTAACTGCCACACTCTAATTGTTACTTTGTGGCTTCAGTGCAAATCACAGCATTTTATCCCAGTAAGCAAAATTAGAATAGCTTTGTATTTGCACTTTCTGCTGTGGGAAGATGCCCAAGCCCAAGCGTAAAGGTTGGTTTTCATGTTTTTGATTTTCAGAGATCTTTCTGAGTTGGAAAAGAAATATCTCCATATACTTACAGTTTGTAGATTTATTTTACCATGAACATGGTTTTTTCTCATTCACATTTCTGGGAGCTGAGGATGTCCACTATTCCAAAAAGGGAATTTGGGACCTCCAGCCTGCATAATTCCTCTGGATAAAGGATGCTGCACCTGGTAGCAGCAGTTTCAGATCTCAGATGCTCCCGCCTGCGTATGATATCTGACATCTGGCTAATATGAAGCATTCGAAGGAAAGGATGGCTACTGCTACAAGCAAGAGCTTTACTGTCCAGGTAAAGAGGGGCTGTCATGGACTTCTTAAAGGACTAAATCTCTTTTGGCCTTTGGGCTCTTTCTGCATTTCAGTCAGTATTTCTCTTGAGTACACAGATACCGTAGTGGTGGCTGCATCAGTTTTTTAATTGCCAGATGTTTCAAAAACTCCTTGAAGGAGGGGGCAGAGAAGGAAGTAAGATGATTGAGAGTTTAAAAAAGAGGAAGAGAAAAGCCCTCACACTTTCTCAATCTATTGATATTCTTCAAGGCAATGAGGGTGCAATGAAGGAGAAGGATGGAAGAAAAGCTATTACCATGTTTTGTTCTAGAAATTCTCCAATTATTGCTAGAAATACCATCTAAAAAGCACTTGAAATTGGTGATGTATGCTGTTTAC
>NW_010518895.1:0-2465 GCF_000687285.1 Phaethon lepturus | reverse complement strand
CTCTTTCAGGGGGAAAAAAAATCACAACAAAAAACCAAACATCTTTTCCAAAGAGGGGAAAGGTTAGAAATTATTTGTGCTACATTGATCAATTTACCCGAGTTGTCTTTCGATGGATTGTATTAATGGAACTTCATTTTCTTTTATTCAGCTGCTGGCCAATTTCTTCTCGACTCTTAAAAAGATCAATGAACACATCTCACTATCTTTGTACAAAATGTGCCTCTATTTTTTCCTTAAAGTTTAAGAGACTTTATTATTTTCATTCGTAATGGATTTTTCTGTCCCCCTTTTCTTTCAGCCCCTGTTGTGATTTCTCTGATGTCTATCCTTTCTTTTTCATGGATTTTGTCTAAACAACTCAGGTTTGCCTTTCTGTAGGGTAGATGGCAGGTAGGAAGTTATGTCTTTAGGTCCAGTAATGTACAGACAGTTAAGATTAAGCACAACTCCTTCTTTAATGCTGGTGTGGACAGGAGGAACCATCACTAAAATGAGACAAAAACGAGAGTGTGGTGTTTGATGAAATTCAACTAGCAATGTCAGTGAACTGTACCTGTAAATAGTCTCAGTAAATCAATCAAATATTACTCAACAGGAGAAAGGCTAACAAGTTATGGCCAGACAGGACTAAATTTAACCAGCAAGATTGTTGTTGTTGTTGTTGTTTTGGTTTAGGTTTTTTTTCTAGTTTTGACTGATCATAACTAGTTTTAACCCTACATTTTCATTCTTTTCTCAGTTCACATTAGGAAATTATAACAGTTCCAAAATAATTCAAACAAATACTTTTTAAAATGTTAGAATTGAGGATCTGGTCTTACCAATCTTCTGTACATAAAACAGGCTTTGACAAAGTATGTCTGAAGAAGAACAGAAAGTAAATTTCTCAAAATTCACTGGTACCACTTGGTGGTTTTGATGGTGGCACCACATGAATAAATAAAGAGCTTCATGTTCATAGGTCTGTCTTACTTATCTTACTGACTACTATTAGAGGTTGTCAATTAATGTATTGTGCACCATTAAATTTCTGAACGATAACACAAATATCTTTCACAAATAAAAGCCAGGAACATGTAATTTATTTGGAATTACATCAGTGTCATTTCCAAACTGCCAGTCCCTATGGTGGATGCTTTGGGTCCTTGAAAATGTGACTGAAATTTAGTCAGCGCTAGCTGTCCCATGCCAACAACTTTTTCATGTATGGAGGTGTGCCTAAAAACATACTCCATGCGTTTGTGGGTCTAGCTGAAGATGCCTGCACACACATCTACAAATTCCCAAACACACAGAACATTTCTCGCAGCTCCATGAAATATATGCTTGTCACAGAAGCAAAAAGTCAAAAAAGACAGGGAAAACCTTTGAAACACCCATTCTCTACTTCTTATATGCCACATTACTATTTGAGTTAAAACTGATTTATTATTCTGGAGCATAAATGACTCGCCTTTAAATGCAGCTTGCCTGGGATCCACTCTTTGTTTATGTACATACAGCACACATCACTTAAATAGCAACATGATGCCTTTGGATGTCAGTTGTTACACTCCGTATAAGCTGAAGTTTAAACTCTACAGAGAAATTCAGTAATGATGTGCTTAATCATAATTTTGCCACAAATTCAGTCTTTTCAATGAAATGTTGACAAATGAAAAAAACTATAGTCTAACCACACAAGCCAATTCCAATAACGTCCCAACGCTATCAACAAGAATAATTTTTATTCCGTCAGAAGTTCCAACACTGAAAACTGTGGGTTTAGTTAGTATTTGTAAAAGCAACCTCCCTTCCTCACCAACACTCAAACATTTCCTGGGAAATGAAGTTGTTAACATTAAATTCTTATAAATTACTCTGAACATTTTATTTCAAAAAAGCTGAAATAATCCATTCCAATATTCATTTAAAAATAAAAGAAGAATGTGAGTTTGAAATGACCATTTGAAATGTACCGTTCTGCTAAAGTCTTTCTAAAAACATTTCTAAATTTACTAACGACATTTTGTTGAAATTGATATGTTCCTGGAAGACATTGTGATTTAGGGAAAATAGCATTCACTGACTTTAAAAGCTTTCAGTGAACAGTATTCAGGCTATAGGATCTTTGGAAGTTACAGTAATTGCCATTATAAAAATCAACGTTTGTGGGTCTAGCTGAAGAAGCCTGGGACTGTTTCTCACACAGTAGAAATGGGCCATGTTACGAAGGCTCAGTGTTTTGGCCCTTGCAGACTCATATCTGAAAATTACTATTTATACCCACACAACACCTAGACAATTTAGCAATGTGCACAGATTCAGTAAAGAAAAGGACACATTTGTCTCCTATGAATCAATACAAAAATGTTTAAAAAACAAAGGCACAACTCCTGCTCCAAAAACCCAGAATGTCTGAAGTGTTGCAAAAGTGAGGAAAGGGGAAGGGGAAGAAGGGGAAGAAGGGGAAGAAGGGGAAG
>NW_010518894.1:0-36624 GCF_000687285.1 Phaethon lepturus | reverse complement strand
CTGGAGCAGGGCAGAGGGTGAGGAGCCCTCCTCTTGGGGAAGAAGGAGCAGCAGAGACCACATGTGATGAAGTGAAGGTGCTTTAAGGTTTGGTTTTGGTTTTAGTTCTCAACCTACTCTAATTTTGATTGGCAATAAATTAAATTAATTTTTCCCCGAGTTGAGTCTTTTTTACCTGTGATGGTAGTTGCTGAGTGATTTCACTGTCCTTATCTCAATCCACAAGCTTCTCGTTATATATTCTCTCCCCTGTCCAGCTGAGGAGGAGAGTGACAGAGCAGCTTTGGTGGGCACCTGGCATTTAGCCAAGGTCAACTCACCACACTGGTATAACCATGATGGCAAAGAACAAAAATCAGAGATTGAGGCAGGTGTAGCAGAAGCTGAATTCCCATTTCTGTTGGGAATTTCAGCAACAGCAATGGGAACGTATCTCTTCAGAGCCAGAGACTGTTTGCAGCTGTAGGTACTCCTCTCTTTTGCTTGGGCAGAAGTACAGCCACTCTGCTGAGAAATACATGCAGGTCATTGCAATGCCCAGGTCATCCTCATGTTGCATCCAGAGAGTCAGAAACTTTCCCCTTAAGTGTGTGTGTGAGTGCTCCAACCAGTACTAATGGAAGCAGGAGAGGACATGAGGCAACCAGCAAACCCAGAATAACCCTAGAAAGTCACGGCCTTCCCACTGAAAATTGCCTGGTGCCTGATTGCTCCACCCAGAGCGCAGAGGAAGGCAAGCTGCCGGGTGGCCCCCGAACGGGCAGTGTGTGGCCACTGCTGTGTGCTGGCGAGGAGCGGGGCTGCAGAAGTAGCAGCGGTCTCGCGCGGTAAAGCACCGTGGGAGGATTTGGAAGCTCCTAAAGTTAGTGCTGTGGCTGGGTCATGTGGCCAAGCCCTAAGCCAGGTACTTTGCCCCTGTAGTGAGCAGGAAGGCTCTGAGGTCAAGACATGTTTCGGCACTCTCACAGGCAGCTGCTATTATCTGTGTAGCAAAGATTATACCCCTAAGCCAGTTAGGTCCCTCTACCACAGTGTCCGTGTGCCCTGAAAACCATCCCCCTGACACGAGTCCTGTCCGGACATTCCCATGACAGCTCATGGCTTGCGAATATTAACTCCAGATCATCTAGACTATAAAGCTCCCATCAACCCTGCTGAGATCTATCTGCTGCCTGTGAGCTGCCCAAGGTGGGAAGAAACTGGTTCTCCCCTCAGAGTCCTTAATGACTTGCTCCCTTCAGGTCAGCAGACATAGGCTGTTTGGCCACACCTGCCTCTTCTAGACCTTGGTTTTTTTCCAAGGGAATTTGGTGATGTGAATGCATTTAAGGCAGGAAATAGAAAAATTCAAGACCTGTTAGTGAGAGGAGCTCCCCTAACTTTGCTTATGCAGAGCATCTCAGCAATCCAGCCAGGAACTGCAGTCCAAAAACATCTACATGGGGTACACACAGGGCTTAGTGTGCTGCAGTTGAGAATAAGAAGTATTCACGTGCTCCATCCAGTGCACACAACTTCACAGCCAGCTTGAGCCTGAGTACCAGGGTGCACATTGCATATAAATAAACTGTTTCCTGAATGACCTGTGATGTCGGCCTGCCTGGTTTTCACCACTGTCTTGTCTGTTCTGAAGGAGTATAAGACACTGCAGGTCCAGCTCTGTCCTCCTATATGCTAATATATGCTCATGCACACACGGGGATGCATATGCTGATGCTCAGCACCCTCCATCAGCCTCTTCCTGGTTCCTAAGCCAAGTGCTCAACTTGTACTGTTGAGTAAGGGATCGCAAAATTTAACAGGTGTCCAGAATTGTCCTTGGTGTTAACTATCGGGATTGTGGATATCCCTGTTCTAGAAATAGCTGATAAGATTTCAAAGCTCCCTAAATTGCTAGCCCCATCTTCGTGAATGCCACAGACAAATGACAGATGCCCAGTTCTTGCTTCAACACACTTTTGAGTTGCATTGGTGACATCTGTGTTCTAGGAGATATGCCCTATAGTAGCTCACAGGATTTACTCATCAGGCTCCGTTACAGGAGTTCATGGGCTGTGAGTGATGAAGGAGGAAGAAGATGGGGCTGTATTACTTACAAATTATTACAAGCTTCTTACACAGTGTACCCGTAAAAAGGCAAATGGATGATAAAAAACAGGGCTGGAAGACATTGCACACTGCAAGATGTCAGCTAATCCCCTTCTCAGCAGAGTGCTGCTTCTGTTGCTTATGACAGGAACGTCTGACCTGGTTTTAAAATCCTCTCATGCTGGAGTCACAAGATTTTCCCTAGACAATTCCCCGGCATTTGCCTTTCCTGACGGTCAAAAGGTTTCCACTCGTGTTGAACCAAAACATTCTTTGTTCTTTTCACTATTTCTCTTCTCTTTGACCATGAACAGTTCGTTGCCTTCAGCTTTGTGCAGATTTTTCACTTGAAATGGCTCAGCAGCTGTAGAAACTATGCCTACCATTGTAAAAACATCAGTTTTGTAGGAGGCATGTAAATGGTTTTCCTAAGCCTTGACCTTTCATGAGAACACACACACACATGCTAGCATTCTCCTCTCATTGTTTTGGGAAGTCTTCTTGTTCCACCATGGGAGGAGAAAAAGAGTTGCCTACCCCAGGCAACAGGACCATCTCTCCCCAAAGTGAAGTGGGATGTGAAGTGGAAATAATACGGCAGAGACCAAAATGGAAGAGAGATGCATCTCACCTCCCCTGTAAAAATGACTAAAAGGCAGGGAATCCCATGTGAGCTAGTCATCTCCAGCTCCCTTTATAAGCACTGGAGAGAAAAAAGTACAAGTGATTCATCTGGTTCTGACCAGGTGGATTGTGCCCCAAAGGTGCCTTATTCCCTGTATTGACCCTGAGGCCAGTCCAGACAGCTCGCTCAGAGGGAGACAATGACAGTGTCTTCCACATCTCTGGATACAGGGGAAAAGGAGTGTGAAGCAAAGCTGAGAAGCTCCAGCACCAGAGCCTCAGTCTGGGCAATAAAAGGATCAGGGTCTTTTCATCTGCAGCTTGGAAAACATTCCTTTGTCCCTAATTTTTGTTCCTTGTTTTCTCTTCTAGTGTAACTCCTTCATATGGAACGCAACCACTGGCTCTCTGCAGTTTTCAGACATCCTTAAACATCAGAAAAGTGTGCTAGAATAGAGTAGAATAGCGTAGCATAGCATAGCATAGCACAGCACATTTCTGTTGGAAGGGACCTACAAGAATCATCTTGTCCAACTGCCTGACCACTTCAGGGCTGACCAACAGTTAAAGCACGGTATTAAGGACATTGTCCAAATGCCTCAAACACTGACAGGCTTGGGATATTGACCACCTCTCTAGGAAGCCTGTTCCAGTGTTTGACCACCCTCTCTGTAAAGAAATGCTTCCTAACGACAAGTCTGAACCTCCTACACGTCCTGAAACCATGTCTATACCAACACCCTAAGCAAGACTCGTTCTTGGCTGGCGCTGCTGTGATGAGGGGTAAGCAGAGGAAAGCCTCATTTCTAAGTAACCGAGGAGGGTAGCTGGTGTTTCCAGGCATGCCCCAAGGGGTGCATATGTGAGAGGTGCATTTGTAAGGTACACTGCACTGCGGAAGTGGGATGGCTCCTCATCTGGCAAGCTCTTGCCCTCGCTAATGTGCCAGCCAAGCTCTTGGGCACTGGCACTGGTGCCAGCACAAATCCAGACTGACTATCTTTAAGGCAGCAAATGTCCCTGATGGGGAATTTCTATGATACCCCTTGAGGCAAATTAAACACACGTTTGTGCATAAATATAAAAGAAAAATTTAATGAACAATGCACTGGGCAGAGTCCTACCACGATACGTGGTTCTGCATGGAGTCTGCAAAGATGCATCACAAGCAAATTCCTTACATACCCTTGCACCAGCACCAGTCCCTTGCAAGGCATCGTTCTGTCTCCGAAATTCCTGCTTCCAGCCAGTTTAACCCCTTTGTGTAGCTGGGCCTTTTTGCCCTCTGTGCCAGCTCATTCCTCGGTCACAAATTACCACTGTTGAGCAGTTAAAATTAGAATTTCCCCTTCATCTCAGACAAGAGCAGGAACCAAGAATTAAGCCCTTATGGGTGAAAAAGTGAGCAGTCTGCAGTAATGTCCTTATCTCCCTATGACTACATTGGGCAGGAGATGACTGAAGTGCAACTCTCACAGCAGTAAGACATCTCTCCAGGAATCTGCCTCGTAAGGAATCATCTCCAGGTCCAAGCTGATACTATGATCCAGCTGGAAAATCCCTTGGACTCTGTGCCCCAACTCCTTGGCCACCCATGTTCTAGTGTTTAATCAACAGACGATGGGGCTGGGTGTTTTCATCAGAACAGATGATTAAACCAGGAGTGCAGGGCAGGCCTTACACAGTGGCCAGCAAACGCCAGCGCTGCTCTCAAGCCAGGTCCCAACAAGAGTGGCAAAGCCATGCCCTGAGCTAGTGAGATCTGCCCCCCATTTCATTTACCAGTGAGCTGGTTTAACCACATCCTGATTGGCAAGAAAAGCTTGGAAATGTGGCATAAGTGAAGTGTCTTAGGATGCATGTCCTGGACTCCAGCCAGGCAGGGTTGTGCTTTTGGGAAAGGGAGACCCTCCAGCATGATTTCAGCAAGACTTCTCTCAGGAGGTACTCTTGCTGCCCAAAATCCAGCAGGATGCACTGGTCAGTGATGTCCTCGTGGTCCCTTCCCTCACATAAGAGACTCGTGGCAATTCTTGAGGTGGAGAGTGTGTTTGCCCTGCATGCTCCAGATCAAGGCTGTAGGTGCAGGTCGAGGAGCAGTGTATAAGGCTGTGTCCAGCCAAGCTCTTGGTCATGCAGGAGTCAGCTTCTGTAAGGACTTGGGAGGCTCTGGATGGTGGATAACTGGGTGAAGATGTGCAGCTGGTGTTTGGGCTGAGAGAGAGGTGGGAATCAGACCTGAGGAGTAGTCTGCAAGCCATGGGAAGAGGGTGCATAGGATCTGCCAGGGAGATGAGTGGGATCACTGGAAATCCAGGATTGCTTCTGAGCCTTGCAGAGCAGCACCCCAGAATGAGCATTTAAAGAGCATATTTTGTGAATAGCCCGAGAGTCCAAATTACAGATCAACAAATGCAGCCAGATGGACACTGCTGCCTCTGGACAGCTGCATCATTTATTGATGCTATCAGGACTGAGCCATGCTGCCAAAACTGGAGGCACAGGACCTTTGCCAAGTCTATGCCCAGCACATACTCCTGCTCTGTCACAAGGACAGAAAAAACTAACCAGGACTCACACTGTGAACAGGAACCTGGCTCAGCTGTCCAGCCTTCCTGTGAAAACCTGTCCCAAAAGCCAAGCTTTAGTAAAACACTGTCCTGCCAGTTGAACTGTCTGTCTTGCTCCAACTTGTTAATGAGCCACATTCTTACCTTTGCTTGTGGAGTTTTTCAGCTCTGCTAGTTCTTTTCAAGCAGCTTATCTTTAGCTTTATGTTGACAACAATACTGTACTCGAAATCTGTCAGTGCAAAAGATACCCACATCCACAATCTTTTCAGGTCTGTATGAGTGAATTAACGTTTCCCAAACCATTGGCATGAGATCAAGCAGCCCAGACCCTCCCACAACCTTGCTATTAAACTCTGTGAGCCTCCAGAACAACATGGTAGATCCAGCCTGTCTAACAGGACTAGTCTGTGCTCTACAAAGAGTACTGAACCATGCCCAGAAGTAATTTGGAAAAGCATCAGCTGGCCCAGGTGAGACATGCCCACAGTGGCATGGGCTGTTTCTTGGCATCATTTACTCAACCACTGTAATGGTGCAGAAGAGGTTTTTGAATATATCTCCTCATTTGCTCTGATTTTACTCTACGTAATTCTGCTGCAGCAGCCAGGAATACTAGAGCCTGCTGCCTTCAGAAACCTTCTGCAGTGCTTGCTGGAGGCACAATGATCTCCAGTACTTACATATATCATTAGTGATCTCGTACAGCTCAATATAAAAAAACCCCAAAACCAAACAATTTAAAGCCTGTAGCAGAAGGAAGAAGGCTGCCTCTATGCAAATGTAGCCAGAAAATCCTCAGAGTGTATTCCTGAAAGCACTGCAAAAGGTGGCTGAACATAAATGCTGTGGCTATCTTCTGCCCCTTTTCCGAGGTTAGTTTATTCTGGTTGGGATTAGCACAGAATTGAAGATGTCATCTAGGTAGAAAATTGTTGTCAGGACTAGAAAAATCACTTGCCCTCTGGACAAGCTTAATGCACAGAAAGTTGCTCTGGTGAGGGCACAGATTCAGCACATCCAAACACGGAAAGCAAACAGAAGAGCTGTGTTGCTCATCTCTGTGACGAACGAACTGCAATGGATGGACTCCTAGTTCAAATACCACAGAAAACTTCTCTTCCCAGTGTGAACGGAAATCTGAGTTATACAAATAAAACGTAGCCCTGAGTCTGCACAGAGCCCCAGGACAGCGTGTCAGCTAGTCGTTCCCAGTCCAGGCTCAGCACCGTTACTGCCGCATTAGTGCTGCATGCAGAGAAGCGGTAACCTGATTGCAAGGGAGAAAGGGCAGCAGCAAACAGATGCCATCTGCCAGGGAGCTGACCCTGAGCCACTCTGCCTTGGAACAGTGACGCCGGTGTCAGCAGCAAAGCTCTGCTTGCAAGGGTGAAACGCAGAGCAATTGACCTTTAGGTGACAGTTTGCAGAATGTCAGCTCGAATGACACTGTGGGGAGGGGTGTGGGTTATTAAGGTATATGATATCACCCACAAGCAGGAAAATAGCAAAATTTCCCCTGGGAAAAAAAGCCGGTGATTTCTCCCGCTGTTAGATGACTTGGCTCACTGCTTCACAGATCCTCTATTGGAGACAAGAGCTTATCACCAGGATACCTGCGTTTCTCATAAGAGGTAAATTGCCTTTTAACTCCCCTCCACTGCTTTATAACCGTCTTACTTGGATCTAATGATGTGCAAAAGTTTACAAAGCATTTTCAGATGACCTGGAATGCTTGCCAGCTTGTGACTAGAGCAAATAGCTTAGCCAGGATAATAGAGAGGAAATCCACTGAATAGCTCAAGTCATTAAGATGTTTGCATTTGATGAGACAACCACTACCAAGGGCCAGAGAAAAAGAAATGAGCCAGTGCTGCTCATGCAAGGTGCTGTGAGGCATGCCTGCTTCCGTCGCTGACCTCCCCAGTACGGGCTGGCAGGAGTGAGTTGTTAGACTCAAGTCTTTTCCCAGTGCACAACTTGATTTCTTTCTGCCCAAGATCTTGAAATGCTACAATGCACAATTCAGAGATTCCACACACAAGCAAATAAATAACAAATTAAATCCCATAGTAACCACATCTGCATCACTCCAAAAAGCTGCGGGGAGAAGGGTTGAGACAGCAGGTGTACCTCACTGGTGCTTCCTTCAGGAAATATCATCAACCTGAAATTATAAGGTGGATTTAAAAATCTCTTCCTATCCATCTTCATTCTTGTAGCTTTCAACCATATTTTACAACTTTAATGAAATTTTTTTTTCTCCTTTATTGCTGAGTGAAATGCAGCCTTTTTCCCAGGAGTAACTGGGTAGCCAACTGCCCCGGAGAATGGGGAGGGCCATTGCAGGAGGAGTAAGTGCTGGCCACTGTGAACTCTGAGGGGTGTATTAGGTCTGGCTGAGATGGAGTTAATTTTCCCCATAGCAGCCCTCGTAGTGCTGTGTGCTGGTAGCTAGAATGGTGTTGGGCGTTGATGATAACACACCAGTGTTTTGGCTGCTGCTGGGCAGTGCTTGTGCAGCATCAAGGCTGTCTCTCCAACATTCCCCCCACCAGTAGGCTGGGGGTGGGCGAGATCTTGGGAGGGTACACAGCCAGGACAGCTGACCCAAACTGGCCAAAGGGATATTCCATACCATATGATGTCAGCTCAGCAATAAAAGCTACGAGAAAGGAGAAAGAGTGGGAGGCATTTGTTTTTTCAACATTTGTCTTCTGGAGCAACCGCTACGCGTACTAAAGCCCTGCTTCCTGGGAAGTGATGAAATCGCCGGCTGATGGGAAGTAGAGAGTAAATCTTTTGTTTTCTTCTGCTTCCACGTGCGGCCTTTGCTTTCTGCTTGTTAAACTGCCTTTATCTTTGGTTATTTTTTTCCATCCTAATTTCTCCCTGACTGTCTTGCTGAGGAGGGGCTTGGTGGCACCTGGCATCCAGCCAAGGTGAACCCAGCACTGGGATCAGGGAGCAGGCAACGCCATGCAGACATAGGAGCATGTCCTTGGGCTCCTTTTGGGTATGTCCCTTCTCACCATGCACACCTTGGAAAGGGAAGCTGAGACAATCACAAATGCCTTAGAAGCAGCAGATGTAATGGAGAATTTTATCTTTGTAATTCAGCCTCAGGGACAAATGCAAAGGAAGACAGAAGGGATCAGGACTGCAAGCAAATAAAAAAAGCTGTTTTGCACCAACACCTTCTGTGAAGAGGCCAGGAGTCACACACCTTCAGGCAATGTGTTACAAGGGCCCTTGTCCCTACCCAGCTCTCAGCTTCACTGTGGGAGATCCTGTGATGCCATCAGGACTTCTGTCCTCTTGCTCCAGGACACCTGACTTTCTTCTTTCTCTGTCTTCTACCATTTTGCTTTCTCACCCTCAACTCCAGTTCCTGGAGGGAAAAAAAAAAAGGAGGGTTGCTTGTGCTCAGGTGAGAGAGACTGCACTGGGGCTTATGTTTTACCCAAACTGTCAGAACATCATTTGAGGACTAATACTGGATGGTTATATTGGAACAAATCCAGATTAACTCTTTGCTTTTTTTCTCCAACTGGCTGTGACAACTCAGCATGTCCAAGCGGGTATCTGGAAAGATAACAGAGAATGCATGCCCTTCCAGAAGGACCTTAAAGTCACCCCTAATTTGGCTCATTATGTGCTAACTCCCTATGTGTCATTTCAACAGCTTAGGGGCCCCTTATGAGAAAGTAATGATTTCAGAACAATGTACTTTACACACAGTTACATAGAATTCTTCCCCAAGCCTCGTGTTTCTTTGTAGGAGTCAGAACAACACTGGATTTTTTATAACTAGATAAACACTGTGACAGCAGCAATTGTCTACGGTAAAGAAATCCCAGGGCAAATTAGATTAGTCACAGGTACAGTGCTGAAGTCTTCAAAATCCACTTCTGCACGGGGGAAGCCGTCTCCTTTGCAATGCCATTGCTTTCTGATGTGACCCTCTTCTGATGCAGCACAGGTGCTGTCCCAGGGCGATGGAGTTTCTCTTCCTGCAGCAAGAAGACATGAAGTTTTCAGACAGGCAATTGCTGGGATTCGCTAAAAACTGTGTTAGGAGCAGTTTAATGAGCGCTCAGTGGATGCTGGATTTGCACATATCCCCCTCCTCACCATTCATAAATATATGCACAAACGTCATTTTATTCACACAGATTTTGGCAAAAGGCCCATTGAATTCAGCAGAGAGAAGTCCATTGACTTTGGTAGACTTTGCATATTGCGAGTGAGAACAGATGGAGGCTCCATTCACCAGTTGCTGCTCGTTATTTAAACCTTATTATTGTTAAAGAGTTTTGTTAACACATTCACAAATGAGGCGTGATCCAAGTGGTGTAACCACCGCTGAGTGCTGGTGAACAGCAGATGCGCTTTTCCAACAAGGATGGAGTGAACAAAGGACACCGGAGCATACACAGAGCTTACAAACAGTTTATTGGCCCACTTATTTCCCGACCTTCAGAAGGCAGTAGGTCTGCAGCCAGTGCTTTCTGCCCACAAGAAAAATGCAGTTTCCAATGGTCCCAGTATGAGACACCACAGACCTGACAGGAGAAAGAGAAAGCAACCACACGTGAGCGCAGGTTCTTCCTTGTTGCTGACAGGGAGGTCCCGTGGGTTTTGGCAGGAGCTTGGTACTGAGCCTTTCCTTAAACTATAGCTATCCAGAGTGGAAGTCCTCCTTGCATCATGAAGGAACAAGGAATCACTATTCCTGAGCACAGCCAGGGGAAAGGAAGTTTTCTAGAGCAAAAGATCTCCCTACACATGGCTGCTGCAGCTTTGGTGAAGATCTTTCCTCCAGGGACCCACACCATTGTGTTTCTCACAGCTAGATCTTGTCTCACACCATTGGAGCTTCACAACTCCACATAGCAAAGAAAGTAATGTGGGGAATGCCACTTGCTCATGGGCATGCAGTGCTCAGCAACCAGCTTTTGTAAAAGACAGGAGAAGTTTACATTGCCTATGGGGCTCCAGGGTTGTAACAGCCTTAAGAAAGGTGCCAGTAGTTCAGGAATTTCTAACATTAATAAAGCAGAAGGGCCAATGGCTGTCACAAACAAGCTAGAAAGAGAAGTTGAAAATCCATATTGAGTTCAAGGAGTAAGATAAAAAAAAAATACGACTTGTTGGACTAATCTAGAGGAAGCACTAACAGCTCTGACATGGGAGCAACAAGAGGGAGAGGAATGGCTTAGTCCAAAGTGAGAATGCAACCAGCAGAAATGGATCACTGAAGGAAAATTTTCTTGGGACTGCTTCTCCCAAAAGCAGTGTGAGAAATGTGCCAGGCGTGCTCAACACAAAAACCATTCCCAGCTGCAGGTCAGCAGCCTGAGCAGGTCTGAGCCATCACCAGGCAAAGCACCCTCTGAGACAGATATAAATAATTAGCATTGATCTATGCAAATACCCCAAAAGATAGCACTGCACACACCTGTGGCAAGAGGTAATTACTTTCAGCTCCCAAATATCTGATAAAGATGGCGTCAGTGCAGCCTCCTCAAACAGCAGCACGTTCCCCGTTGTCAATTGTTGGAGTACCACAGCTGGGAATGTCTTCTGCGATTCGAGCCTGGATGCTGGGCAGCCTCACATCTCTTGGGGCTGCTTTGTGTTTTAACTAGACAGCAGCAAAGGTTAGCAACAGACGAGTTTGGGAACTACCCTGTCCCAGCTGCATCACCTACAACTGAAAACCAAACTTAGGTTTCCTGATTTTGTCTTCTTTTGTGGCTTCACAAACGTAGTAGTGGGACTGTGTGAAAATGTCAGAGGTTTGGGGCTCTCACAGCAGCAGGAAAGCACATTACTGGTCCTGGAAAACAGAAATGCTCCCTAGAAACACAAAAATAACTTAGCTGTGTCCTCGATGGGCTTTCATTTCTTGTGCTACTCTCTGTGGCTTGGGGTTTCAGAGCTGGGGAGCTGCTACTGGTATTGTGTTTCACAACCCTCAGGCACTCATAGAACTGTGTGCAGTGCTCTGCTTTCCTTCAGAGGGTCTTCTCGACCCTCTCACCCAGGTTCTACATCATTGCAAATCACATGAATGGAGCTGGGAGATCTCAGGGACATGCTTGGTGCAACTCCCTTGAGAAGGGGGACAGAGTGAGAGGTCATCAGGGAAGCCAAGAGAAGTTTGCTTTTGTTTTGGTGGGATGTCTACGCAGTTTGGCACTGCCAGGGCCAGGAAAGAGCCAGCTGAGCCTCGGGATGGGACAGACAAATGGACCCACTGAGAAATGTGCGTATGGAGAAATGGACCTCTCCCTCCTGTGCCACCAAACCATCTTGGTTGAGGCAGCAGCCACATCAAGAGCACAACAAATGCTTCAGGCCCTCCTGTTGCTGCTGAAGACTCTGGATATGGTCTGCACCCTGTCTGGATGGCTTTTCTGTAGGAGCTGCATGGACAGCCCAGCAGTCTGAGCAGCACATGCAAAAAGGATGCCAATTTCCTTTGAAGGAGGTCTTTGCATCCTTGGGGGACTTGCTTACTGCCCAGGTGGTCACACCACCTTTGTAATGGGAAAGAACATGGGCCACAGCTGCCAGAAAATAGATTTTGACCACTGGAAATGGACTTTGTACAAGATCCTCACAAGAGAGAGTCACAGGTGACACTGAAGACTACATGTGAAATGCAAGTGTGTCCCCAGAGAAGACAAGACACCCACGGTTTCCAAGCAGACCATCTGAGGGATCGTCTGTTTGCAAATTTCCTCATGAGATTTGTCACTGTGGCGCAGCTGCCATGTATGCACTCATTAGGACCTGAGAGGCAGCCTCTTTTGAGGTCATTTCTGCTTAATTACAACCATTTTCAGCACCATACTATAACTTACTCAAGATGAGCTGCAAGCTGGAAGGATCCTCTGTTGAAGAAGAGCTGTCATCCAGCTACTTTGTGTGGTTTTCAGTTACGCTATGCACCAATGCAGCATTGCCTAAGCCAAACATAGACCAGAAGCTGGCCCTTGTCACACTGCAATATGTCACCAGGAGTAGGAATACACATTTGCCTAGGTGTGAGCTCACGTGTTTTACCTACCCTCAGAATCAGACAAAAGCTTTCTTTTCATGTTTATTAGAGCAATGGTAGCCAATGGGAATTTTCACTTGCTTGCAAAAATGGCATTTTGTTCTGTTTGAAATAAAAATGTCTAAATAAAAATATTGTTTCTACACTTGGAAAAAAACCCACCACAGCCCTCTCTGGAAAGTGCTGTGGAGGTCCCTGTCTGCTGAGGTCCTGAAGGAAGCAGAAAGAAGGTTTTCAGGTGGCTCCACTCTTAGAGGGGTAAGACAGACCCTGGTGGTGTTGTCCACCACAGCTGTCCTGAGCAGGGGAATGGGGGTGATCGGATCAGCCCCAGGGAGATGGGGAAGGGAGATGTGACCCTTGGATAACACAGGCCGTCTTCAACCCAACGCAAAGCTTGGCTAGACCACTCCAGGTGGGCACCTCTGGCTGCCTGAACCCTCTGGCTAAGAAAAATGGAGGAAGGTTTTAAAAACCACTGGAGTCTGGCTGGAATGATGTGGTTCACACATTTTACCTGTAAAGAGCTGACTCACCAGAAAACTCCTCAGGAGGCTTGGATGAGCCAGCAAAGAGCTCGTTCCAGTGGCCAAGCACTGGGACAGGGTCTCAGAGGGACCATGGAGTCTCTGTCCTTTAAGATTTTCAAAACTTGCCTGGACAAGACACTGAGCAACCTGTGCTAGCATTGCAGTGAGATCTGCCTGAATTATGCTGTGATTTTACATTCCATATCCCAGTTGTGCTGCAGCACATCAGGATTGAAGTCCTTGCACGGAGTAATGTGAGAGTCACATAAGACGAACAAAGTCTGCTGTTTCTACACTTCTTAAAATGGTTCAGGGAAGAAGGTGAATGTATATGAGTTATAGAGGAACTGAGTTCCTCCAGTCCCCACTTTCTCTTTCTGCTTCAGGGCTTTTTGTCAAGACTACAAGAACAGCATCTCCTGGGTCAGAAAGTGGCTTGAAGGGCTTGTTTAGGGTTTTTTTTCCATCTCACACATATCCTTCCAAGGTTGGACTTGGTCTTGTGGTGGTTTCAGCCACGATTAATGAACACGCTACTGTGCAGCTGACGTGTGTGCAGTGTCTTTCATATAATTGAGAGGTGCATCTCTCAGGCAGACTACAGCTAATTTCATCTTACAACAAAAGCTGTATATCTCGGGCAGGTTGCCTACACCTCAAGTCTTTTCAACAGTGAGCCATTTCTACAACATCTCTTCTTTAACCATTTGGGTTGACCATGTACCTGCTGCCTTCCTCTCTGTGCTAACCGACACGTCACACAACCCACAGACACAAATCTACATGACGTCATGTTTCCCAATACAGAACCACCCTGGTGGGTTGTGGAAGTCTCTGTCTTGCTTGTTTGATGTCTGTGGGCATGCCCAACAGCTTTACTGAGAAAGTAATTTTTTTCCACCCAGAATTAACTCATATGCTCAAAGGCGGCCACTCCTTTGGTCTGCAAGGTCACATCTGGACCAAGGTAGGACATTCTCCGTTGCCTGTCCCTATGCTCTTCTGCACCCAGGGAGCTACTTAAAAAACATGGGGTCCTTCCACTCAGCTCCTGGAACAAAAGGTCTTCTATATTTCAAAGCTCATTCTTCAAAAATAAAGCAAGAAAAAATTCTGACCCCAGTTGCAGTTCCACCAGTGAAACCAGTCCAGGCAGGAGAGGGCAACAAGGCATTTTGCTCCCAGAGGTATCGCTGTGCCAAGTTCAAATCCAAATAGTTCTCAAGTTGTCAGGCATGGGTGGTTGGACTTACTAAATAAAACTCAAAACTTTCTGCTACAAATAGTTACCCTAAAAAACATGGTAAACTCAAACTCCTGCATTTCCAGGGAAACATTATGTGAGCTGAACACGGCAGTTAGCTCCCATGCAGAACAGGCCCTCCTCACCCGTCTGCCCTCCCGCTCCAGGACAGGGCACTGCGAGGAGGGATGAGTCCCTTGCACAGCCACAGTGCCTCTCATCTGCTCTGCTGCCACGCTCCCAGGCTGGACAGGAGGGTCACGTCTCCATCCCCTCCTCCTCCTGTTCCTCTCCACTCTGTGCGCTCAAGCCCAGACCCAAGGACTAACTTTGTGCTGGTGCTGAGGTCTCGCAACACTAACCCAGTGCTGAAGAGCAGCTTGGCTCTGTGGCTGGTATCAGTTAGTGTGTGCAGAGGCTAAAAATAGAAAACCTCCACTCTCACAATGACTCAGAGATGCAGAAGGGAAACCCACAGGCTCTGTGCTTGGCTGTCTCCTGAGTGGATTGAAAAGTTTTCATCTAAAACTTTGTTTTGACACAAAATGGCTTTTTGAAAAACAAACTAACAACAAAAAAAAAGCCACCAACAAACCAAACGTCCTGTCTCACCATCAAAGCTGCTGGGAAGCCTTCTCATTTTGTCTAAGTTTGAAGAGGTCTTGGCCAAAAAAGTATGACATTTTATATTTTTTTTAATTCTAGCTGGCAAGCCCCCTGCAAGTATTTACCTGCTAAGCTCTTTCTTGGGCACCCGTGAGAGCACATTGAAATGGTAATGCAAGTGAAAGGTGTGCAAGTCCTCTGAAACTTTCATGGGAAATACAGTACACTTTCCAGACAGCTCTAATTCCAGCTCAGGAAGAAAACATATCCACCAGCTGACCTCATTAAGCTCCCACAGGGAGGTGATCCTTTAGTCCTTTAACTCCCTGTGTTTGGCCCCTGCATCAGGGACACCAGCCAGGACTGCTCAGGTTTTGGTCATACCACGGGTGATGGTGATCTGGAGGCTGAGGGTCCTGATGGGGAAGCAGAAGAGAACTGGGATCCCACGGGGAGGTGCATTGCTGCTATCTCGCCCATGAGGAGAGCAGGTCCTTCTTCCCTAACCCTCTGTTTATCTGCCCCATGGTTACAGGTCATTTTAAGATTGGTCAAGCATTGGGGCAGGTGCTCATAGGTGCTGAAGTCTCCATCCCTGAAGATTTTCAAAACAACTGGACAAGGCCAGGAGCAACCTGCCCCAGCTTTGACATGAGGAAGTTGGACTAGAGACCTCCAAGGGTTCTTCCAGCCTTAATTTTTCCAGGTTTCTAGTATAACCCCTCTCAGGTTCTCATGCCCAATGGAGTTGGGCAGGCACAGCCTGAACTCTTGAGAGCAGTGACAAGCCCATCAGCAGAGGAGCGGAGCAGGCCATGGCAGCCAGGCACCAACCCAACCTGCTCTCTGAGCCTCCTCTGCTTCCACTTGAGCCCCAGCTTGACTCGTTTTGTCCTTTCCCCCTTTGGAGGCAAGGGGAAGAGTAGCAGCACTGGGACACTCTGCAGAGGAGTCCGGCTCCAGGACAAAAGCATGTTGTTCACAAGGTGAACCTCATGTCCATGCTGCCAGCTCCACCTCCGCAGAGGACCTGGGCACCAAGCCAGGCTCTTCATTTCCTTAAGCAGTTCCCAGAGATGGGACAGACCAGGCTAGCTCTGTGGTGGTGCCTGTGTTGGACTGTGGCTCTACAAGCGCTTCCTCATTGAATGCACAGGGCTGTGGAGGTGCAACCCAACCGACTCATGACAGTTGGGATGCTGAACAGTGAGAAAGCCAGGCTTCAGCTGAGACAAAACAAAACTGCTGCTGAAGTTGGTTCATTCTGTGTTAGCAATCAAGCGTGCACTGGTGTCAGAGCTGTGTCATGGGAGTCTCATCCCACATTTAACACACCCTGAGAGCATCCTCGCTGCCTTCTCTCCGCTCTGTTGTAGCTTCATGCCCAAGCTCCAGCACAGACAGCAGGACTGGCCCCGGAATGGGAGGACATGAGCAGACACACCTACAGGAGGCCTTCAAACACTGCCTTAAATCAAAGGCCTTAGGAAAGGGCTGAGCCCTAAAGGCGACCACAGCGGGAGCCCAGCTCTGTCTTAGCCCTCTGTGGAGAGGCAGCCCAGAGGCTGCTCCAGAGCCGCCCTGACCCTGCGGCTGAAGAGGACCTCAGGGCAGCCCTGGTCTCCCAGTGTGGGGCTGCCCCGTGGGAGGCACAGCTGGACCCACAGCGGGAGCACATCCCTAGCCCCACGGGAACACTGGCATGTCTCTGTGCCTTGGCTCCCTGCGAGACACAGCAAGGGGAGACAGAGAAAATGAGATCAACTGGTAGCGACGGGATGCCAGTAATTCCCACAGACAGCTGGGATGAGAAAGACCTCAGAAAGCCACCCCCCTTCCCTGTCAGGATCAACTCCACCTAAACTGATAGACCATCTGCCTGCTGCCCTGGCCTAGGACCCCCGCAGGGCAGGGCCACCTGGCAGCAAGGACTGCAGGTGGAAACGGCTCCTCCAGCTCCCTCCAGAGCTCCCATGCTCAGCACTGAGAGCTGAGGTCCACCCAACCCACACCCTGCGCTGCCAGCTGGGCCGTTCCCTTTCCAGAAACCCACCACCATTTTACCCACCCCCTGCTCACGTCGGGGGACGGTCACGAAGACAGCGTGTTACCCCTTGTCACCACACGTGGGTTACAAGTGTCCCCTGCGTGGCAGCAGTCACTGGTCCCACGACCTTGACGTGGGCTTTTTTGATGGAGCTTCAGCAAGTCCATCAGGAATGAGGTGGCCTGTCCTGAACCGACCCTAGAGCTGACACTGCCACAAGCATCTGCTAAATGGGGCGTGTGACGAAATGACGTGTGGTGGCCCCTGCTGACGGGGCGGCTGCTGGCGGGGGAGGGGGGGCGGGGCGGCTGCTGGCGGAGGAGCGGGCGCGGGACCCATGCCCACCTTTCAGCTCGCCTGTGCCAGCGCCTTGCAGCCAGTCTCTGCTCAGGACAAGGCTCATCTCGTGCTTTTATCGTTTTGTGACTCTGAGAAACATAGATAACAATTTCTGCTGCAAGAACAACTGAATTTTCAGTTAAATCATTGAATAAGAAAATGATTTTATAATCAATTCGGATCAAGTCACTTTTATTTTCGCTCTTTCTCACCAGCAAAGTGTTATGTTTGGGATTAGCCAGGAACATTTTGCTCCGGTTGAAACGACATTTCTGCTTTCGTTATAGGCCTTTGTAACGAGGTCAGGCCCTGGGCCCTTGGGAGGGTCGGTTCACTTCTACCTGAGACCCCAGGGCTGAGGCTCACCAGGACGTTGGGTGTTTGGTCTGAGTCCTGCCTCCACACGTGCATGTCTCCCACACCGGCAGGTTAGGAGATCTCCCTGGGCCCCTCATGCCTCTCTCCTGGAGACCCCTGCCCCTACAGGAAGAACCATAACCCCCAGGCTGGCAAGATGTTCGCACTCTCCGTGGACCAGTAAATATTTCGTTATTCTTCATAAAGCAGAGAGGACTGAGACAGTCTTCCACCCCCTGGCTCTGCACACCCACAGCCGGACAAAGGCACTCCACAGCTCGGCAGCTGTGGGAGTCCAGCCCCAAACATCTTATTCAGACCGAAAAGTCATGTACAGTTTCCTATGACCATCACTGGCATTTCCACGAATGCCGTATTCACTGTGAGAAAAGTCACCCTCTGTTAATAATGGTACTTGAGTTGGTGGAAAACGCTGGGAGATTTTCCCCTGTGAGATGAAACAGTATTTTGTTTTGATCTGAATCAAGATTTTCTTTTAATTTTAGTCTGCAAAATTTTGGAATTGATGGCTTTTTTCCTTTCCCCTCCCAGCTTCTTGTCTGCTTTTTGACCTGAAGCTGACAACCCCCAGGTTGTCCTGGTTAGGTTTCCGAAATTTGTAGATACAAGGCAGGATTCAAATCCCCATGAAATTGGCAGCTGCACTTTAAACGCAGCATTTTTTCCTATGTTACAAATAACCAGAATAGAGGTGTGAGAGCCTGCTCTGAAACAGGGCACTGGGACAAGGAGAGAAGCATTAGTGCACCCAAAATGCTCATGATGAATAGAAGCATAGAAATGTCACTGCTCCTACACACCAGTACATCATTAAATACTTCCACTATTTTTAGTGAAATGACAAAAAACTAGCCGATGCATTCAGCACAGCACAAAAAGCTCTATCCACATCTGCCTGAAAGTGTCAGATCGTGCAGGAAGCAGAAGTGTTCCTGTGAGATTAGCATCTCTGTCTAAAACATGTTTGTGAAAAGTGAGAACACAATACTAGCACAGTACAATGTTCCCGCTGCATCTCTGTGTGTTTTATTAATGATAACTTTGTTAAAACAAGATTATATGCTCTTTAGTTCACTTTTTTTTTTTTTAATCATAACTAACTCAAAAGCATTTTCTGGGCACTTGCTCAGAAATGTATTCTTCCTGAACCTTGAAACAACCCTTCTAACACAGTCCTTTAAAACTGCAGCAGAGCTCTGCTGTACGATGGCTAATGCTCTGCCATTAGCAGTAGTACTCAATGCATTGAATTCTGCCACCACAGTTTATCTAAATTCCCATGAAGAAATGGTGATTCCCAGCTCTGGGCAGTGAACAGTGTGCAAGCTTGAAGAATCGAACAATCTGCTTATTTTTAGCAGGAGCTGATACAAGTTTCCTGACTGTAGTAAAAGAAATCAAAGATGCTCCTGAAGAGTAGCACCAAAAGAAGTCCTTCCCTCCCGCTGATGAGGCCAGGGTGGCTGTTCTACCTCTCCCACCTTCTCTGCTGTCTGAGGGCAGGACCAGACCTCCCTGGGGCCTGTGATGTCCCTTTTAAATCAATCTCTCACCTTTCTACCATGGCATGAGGAGAACTCTTGTCCATCTAAACTACATGGCTGAGAGGTCAAGTTGGGACATCTAGATTTTGAGATTACTGTAGAAACACTCATCTCTGAAGAGCTGCTCCAGCATTTTGGCAAGGTGGGTGCCCTGTGTCTCACACATCTCCCTCACGGTGGTGCGTGTGGCCATACCACAGCCAAGAATATCTTTGGTAGGTTTAGCTCCACCGACAATGGCCAGAAAGGTGGGCTAAAGATCAGATTACCTGCTCACCCATGTTAGTGTTCTACAGGAGTGCCCTGGGGACCAGCTTAGGGGCTCCTTGTCTTGCATTCCCAGGGGACACCTTCCTGCCTCCAGCATGGGTCAGTGCTGCCTCAGCAGCATCCAGGTAGCCTCTAGCTACCTGGCCTGCCTGTCAAACTCAAGCCCAACTCAGTCTTTGCAGATCCCCAGCACCGTGCGTCAGGACAGACCATGGATTCACAGTCAGACATGACTATAGATCCAGCACAGGAAAAGCCAAGGGAGTCTTTCTGGGCTTTCATTATTACAAGCCATCTCCTTCCTCAGCTGCCTCATGGGAGATAAATGAGGAGAACAATGAGTAACACCTATAGAAGATCCTCTGAGATTAGTTTAGGAGCCGTAGATATTTTTGTCAACAGGAATCAAGTGGGTTTAGGGAGTTATTTTAGTTTTGTAGGCAGCATTCATGAACTGTGTTGCCAGTTACAGTGTCCGCGCTTCACAACAAATGTGAACAAATTACAACTTTTCTGGGACTGTTAGATTTCTTTGAAAACTTGCAGCAAAAGTCTGAAAAAAAAACCCTACATTCTTTATCCAGAAGAAGAAAAATATAATTTGAGGTGGTAACTTCTGACTCCCGCCGAGTGGCAGATGACCTGACTCCTTCTTGTGGCTCTTCTCCAGATCTCTCAGTGACTCCAGTAGTTCCATGCTAGCCAGAGAAGATGGGTAACTCTGAAGTCCCTTCTGTGCGTGGCTGCCCTGCTAGCCCGCTCATATTACAGTGCTGGGAAAGGATTCATTTGGGGAGCCTTTGAGTTCTGCTCATCCAGCACCAAAGCAGTAGTACTAGTCCCCCTGTTCTGCTCATCCATCCCAATGCCACAACCACAGAGGAAATGTGATTGCATCAGCACAGAGAAGCTGAGATGATGCAGCTTGTGGCCACACGAGCAGAATTGAACTGGCCAAGCAACAGTAGAATTTGGCAATGGTCACATTCTGGCACAGAGTCTCACCAGCTCTGCCATTTGCAAGACCTGCACTTCCATCCATAGGCAACTCCTATATTTAGTAATTGCGCTGGTGGCAAAGGCCCAGACTCCAGGATGTTGATTCAGACACCCAGACACTCAGCCACTTCCTGTTTGGATGCACTAAAATTATTTGCATCATTTGAAAAGTGATGTTGGTTGAAGGAAACAAAGCGTTATTGTCAGAGGAGGCTGAGAGCCAGGTTACGTACCCATGCACAATGGAAAAAAAGCAGAACAAATTGTCTCCATCTCCCAACAGCAGCACACACATACAGCATGTCCCCAGGAGCCACTTTCACCACTCCTCCCACACCCTGGCACTTGTATTGCCACAACAATGCAGCAAAGCACTGCGATCCCCTTCTAAAGCCTTCTTCCAGGGCTACCAGCCCAGGGTGACCCAATATCATCTCTAGCTATAGATCAGGAGCGGAGATGTAGCCGGGAGATGTGGTCTGCTGGCTGGAACAGGCAACAGAAAGAAATACAGGCTCTAGTATCTGCCCCTGCTCTGCCACCCAAGCAGCTGGTGGCAAGTTGTTCATAGCAAAATGCTATGAAATAGCTTTCCACTATCACACAGTCTTTGCAAACCCGACCGTGGGCACAAATGTGGCACCCGAGATGTTCATGAATTTATGGTGACTAGATGTCTGGCGGTATGGACCTCTCTACCCTGAAGGCTTTGTGTGTGGTGACTGTGTCTGCAAGCTGGACTCGGCTCCTGTCTCATCTCCTCTGTAGCTAATGTCTTGCCCTTAATCTGCAAAAGCCAGTGCAGCTGCTGAGTGAAAGGGCAGACGTGGTTCAGTTTGGGCTGACCGCTTCTAGGGAGAGTGGTGGTGGAGCCTGCCCAGCACTGCCGGTGTCCGAGTTCACCAGTCTACAGAGTGCCAAAGCCTGGTTGTGGCCCAGAACCATCTGCTGTGGCTCACATCCCGAGGGGCAGGCAGGACACCTTGCCCAGGAGCTGTGGATTCTTGGAGGCATCATCTGCCCACTCAGCTGTCCTAGGCTGTGCATGCAACCAATGCCTCTGTGGCTTCTCCACTTCCAGAAGAGAGGTCAAGAAAAATTTGAAAATATTTTTTGTGAATACTTGCAAGTGATTCCTTCCCCACTGTCTGCAGGACCTGGATGTCTGATAATGCCCAACTGCTCCATGCTCAGCTCTTCCCTAGCTCCCCCACGTCAAGCCCCCCCCCCGCCCCCGTACTTCAAATGTTCAAGAAGGGAGATGCCGTCGATGCTTCACAACCCACCTCCAAAATACGATCAACTTAGCCTGCCTTCTGTTTTTTCAAAGCCTTACTAATCTATACCCAATGTCTAGGAAGGTTGATGACTCAATAGGTTTTTCCCCACAGAGTCTGGACAAGCAATCTCTTGGCAAGGGCTATTTATGACTTAGCTGTAGATGGATTTACCTATCCTGCCTTCTTTTTAGCTGAGATGCAATTAGTCGTATGGACCAGGAGCTTCGAGAATGACTGGATATCTTATTGTCTTGACTTTTCACAGCCACCTGAAAAACAAACAGCTGGGCACCTAAAAATGAAGGCAGCTATGTTTCACTGTCCCTCTGTAAAGTCATTGCCAAAGGGCATTTTCTAAGCTCAAATTAGGTAAGTAACTGTGCTGTTTAAGCTAAGAAGTAAAAGGCAAATTACAAATAACAAATCACAAGAAGCAAGTTCTGAGTCATCCTCAGTCAATGACAGAGGGTCTGCAATCAGAATTTAGGTCATAACTGCATCGCTATTGTATGTGCAGAAATATAATCTGGCTCCCACAGTGGTAGCTGTGTTGAGTCAGCAAGGCAAACAAGAGTCAAAAATAATTAAAATCTTATTTTTGTCACTGCGTTTAGCAACTGCTTCTGAATATCTGTCACGGCAGAGCAAACCTGCAAAGTCACAGACTAGGATTTCTCAGAATAAAGTTGCAATTTGATTGTTGCAACATGTTTTAAACCTCCGATTTAAAGTTCCCATCTTATTGCATCCCAGAGTTCTTCATGTTTGAATATACTTTTTGATTTTAAAATCTGATAGTAATTTGTCAGGTAAGCAGTGATCATAAAAGAAACACTGGTCCAAGAAGACAAGGATCTCCCTCCAGCAGTCTAATTAACGGAGCACGCAGGGCATGCTCAGAGCCAGCCTGGAGACCTGGAGCAGGGTGCACAGTCCTCGTGCTTCCCCGTGCACCTTCAGCTGGCAGCAACCAGCAACGTTACTCAGCAATCCTAAGCAAGGCCGATTGACACAAATCGTGGGTGATGGTGGAAGGAAGGATGCAGGGCCTTTTGCTGGCAGAGAGGACCACGCTGCCAGGTCCCGGAGATAAGATGAGCACTGCCTGCTCGTGCCACAAGGCCCAGCCAGGAGCAAACTTTCCCCGTATCTCAGCACTTAAAACATCTGGCCTTTGCAGCTTGTTAGGACACAATGTCCATACTCAGATTCCCAGATCCACCCGAAACTGCATGCCCTGGGTGCTGCCTGCCCATTTCCCCCTGCACCGATGATCCTTTTTGAAGAAAGATGAGATTTTTTATTTTCAGCTTCATCTACTTTCCCTTCTCCTGCTGCACACGGAATCTGAGAGCATGCAAGCTGATCACAAAGCTAAGGCTTTTATTACAGATTTGAAAACAAATTTTAAAAAATGGAAAAATGCAGCTACAATGACACAATGCAGATGTGGAGCCAAGATCGTTCCTGGTTACTGCCCAGACTGCTTTTTGTGGGGTATCCCAGCCCATACCTCTAGAGCCACACAACTCCTGGACACTGTCTGCAGGAGCAGGATCCTTGAACATCTTCTACCTTTTACCATCACTTCTTTTTCATCCTTTTTCTTTCTCTGTTTGGCTCATGTTGGCGTTTGATGCAAGTGTGCAAGGGACTTTTTCTTCCCCACCCAAGTCTCCCTGTCCTTGCAGACCTCCCTACTTCTCTGTTGCGTTCACTCCTTTGAGATTAAAACACCTTCTTGTCGCTTGCAGGATGGTCACACTATTTAGTAACTCTCAAGGAGCCTGCACCACTCAACACACCTGCAGTTTTCTTCACAGCTCTTATCTGCACCCACGCTAAAACATCAAGGGCAGCTACGCCAGCTAAGAGACTTTCTTCAAACAACTTCCCCCCTCCTTCCATCAGTTTGGGGGCTGCACCGTTACCCTGAGTGCTAACACATCACTACCCAGCAAGTTCAAAATTGAGGAGCTGGGGATATTCCTGGGACTTTTGAGCAAATAAGCCATGCAATGGCTTTGCAGGACTCCTAGGCTCAAGGCAGCCCAGCACCAACAGCAGAGAGAAGCCAACAGAGGCCACAGCTCCCCATGGGTTGCTGTTGTTGCCATCCAGTGCCAAAACTTGTCTGTTTGTATGAGAGTCAAAGGAAAAACCCAGGGCCAAGGCAAATCAGGCCTGGAAGCAACAGTTCACAGATAGCAAACTCTTCAAGAGGCATGCAGTGTTCTCAGCTCTGTTTTAACACACAGGACCCACTGACACCAGGCAGCCCAGCAGCTCAGCCTGAGAAAAGTTGGAGGAAGGACCTAGGGTGGGACGGGGTTGTGGGGGGAGTGGGGATGGGTGTGTCTGTGGATGTCACCAGCACTTGTGGAGTTGTTTGTTGAATTTGAAAACGACTGTAATTGATTAAGAAATGGGGTAATTATGCAATCTGCTGATTACAGAGAATGCAGTTATTAATCCGCCAGACAGGTCCAGCAAAGGCCCTGTCAAAGCATCAGGGAAGGTGCTGTGGGAAAGAAGAAAGGCTGTGCTGGTATCCAGCAAGCCCCCTCCTCTCTGGGGCTGAGGAGCTCTGGGACTCATTCAGTCCTGTTTCCAGGACCAAGTGCCATGTGCAGGAGTGTGCAGTGCATGCTGTGCTAGTCAGGCCACACCTGACTGCCACCTGTGTGTGCTGTAGCAGGGATTAAACTGATTCAGCCTCTGATTTGATCCAGACATCCCCTGTTGTAAGATTCATCTCACCATGGGAGGACCATGTCACCTGAGGGTCCCTTTACAAACCATCGTCACTATGAGGGTGGTGAGGCACAGGAACAGGTTGCCCAGAGAAGTTGTGGACGCCCCATCCCTGGAAGTGTTCAAGGCCAGGTTGGACGGGGCTTTGAGCAACCTGGTCTAGTGGAAGATGTCCCTGCCCATGGCAGGGGGCTTGGAACTAGACGATCTTTAAGGTCCCTTCCAAGCCAAACCATTCTATGATTTTGTGAATCTGTGATAATAGAGTCCAATTCATCTGTTGGACCTGTTAAGACTGGGGTTCAGTCTGATATTAAGACACTCATGAGGTGTCTTCCCCAGTTGGTGGAGTTTAGGGAGAGGTTGGAGGTGCCAGCTTCGGGGTGAACTGATCTTCTCTTGTGTCTCTTGCTGGCTCTGAATTAAACAGTTCTCCCACAGCAATCTCTGAAGCCCGGACACCAGCTGATGGGAGACACCCACCCTGACCCCTGCATGTAGGTGTCTTGATCACAAACTGAATCTGGTCCCAGACTTTATGGAAGAGGAAAGCACCTGTGTGCATTGCCCCCTCTTCCGAACCACGTGCCTCCTACCCTTTCATCTTGCACAGACCCTGAGATATACTGTTGACAGCAAAGCTCCTGTTCACACCACAGGGCACAAGCTCAGAGCAGAGGTAGAAGGCGACTGCTGCCGTCCCCCAAGACTTTTGGCCATTTGACACCTTTCATTTGGCCAGCCTCTCCAGACAGGAGCAGGGATGCTCAGCTAGAGCCCCACGTGCCCCAGGCTACCCAGGTGCAGACAGGGCATCCCCCGTCACCCATCACCCCCTCTGCCAGAAGGACTTTCTACCCAAGGGCCACACAGCACTGTCCACTCACGGGGACCAAATGGCACATGAAGATAAAAGGAAAACCCAGACCCACCATGGTGACACACCGAGTGGCCGAGGCATCTCCACGTCTTGGCTATAAGAAGCATTGGAGTGTTATCCCCGACTTGGCCAGGGCTGCAGAGCGCGGGCAGATTGCCTAGTCCCAGGCCTGCCCGGTTAATCTGTGCTCAGTTTCTTTATCCTGTCTGTCTATATATAACCTCCCTCCCGGCCACCTGCAGCCACCGGCGGGGGGGAGCGCACACCAAGGGGGTGGGAGGGCAGGGGAGGTGCAGGGAGCACCACCCTGTGCCGGGCCTGGCATCGCTACGGTGTGTGGACGTGCCCGGGGGGCAGCGCGCAGCCCCACGCGCCCCTTCACGCAGGGAGGGACCACAGCCTCCTCTGCCCCCCGGCACCGGGCTGGTTTGAGTGGGGCTGGGTGGTCTCGCATGCAACCATGGCCGAGCTGGACTCAGCATTTCAGGCAGTCTTGGAGCAGGCTGGAGATGAAATGAGATGCAGAGCACAGGGGGATTGGGGCTGCACCACTGCCACTCGTCGAGGTAAGGACTCAATGCAAACAAGGGACTATGAACAAGCTGGGAGTGACAGCCCCGGATAGAAATAGAGGAGGTGAGATGGTAGGGAGAAGTGATGGGACCTGTCCCATCATGGGACTGCTGGGCAGGACAGAGGGGCACAGGGGCCGCGCTGGGCAGACTGGCACGGCTGAGGTGGGATGGAGGAGCTGCTGGCAGGGATGTGCCTCCAGGCTGGTGCAGAGGAGGAACGGGGGTCCCGCAGCTGGCTGCGAGCCTTCCTCGCATTTGGAGGCAGTGTCCAATGCAGACCAATTCGTATCCCTCCCGCCAGCCCAAAGCCCTGCATGACGCTACTCACCACAGTCATCGTATCACACACTGCCGCTGCGGGGATGTGACACCAAGGAGCTGCTGAGCCTGCTGAGAAACAGCTGGAGAAGAGCCTCTGCTCACAGGGTGCTTTCTGTCGGAGGAAAAAGAGGAGAAATCCCACGTCTCCATGCTGTCAGGATAGTATTTTAGGAAATTCCCTTTCATCTTGCCAGGTGTGTTGTCTCTTTCAATATTGACCCTTCTCCTGTGCATGTGCTCTGCACCCACCTGGGCTTGCCGTTTTTCAGCTTGCTCCTCCGATGGACCTGAGACAATATGCTCAAGGCTCACATCTCGATTTGCTTAAAAAACCCCCACAGTGCCACTTCCCCTGGATCTGTCGGGGAGGCGAACGCAGAGCGGGTCCGAGCTGCCGGCCCAGGGGCACGCTGTCCTGGGGGTCCACCCACCCTGCAAACCTCCGGCTGATGGAGAGGCCCCGCGCTGGGACCCCAGAGCCCTTGGCACAGCCCTGCAGCAGACCACGGTGGCAGCAGGGCCAGACCCACCAAATCCTGGTTTTTTTGTACCAGAACTCGTGCAGGGTTTGTGCCACTGATTTAAATGAATTTCCAAAATCCAGATAGCAGCTGGGGGGCTGGCTGTGCCCATAAAAGAAGTGAAGAAGGTTTAAACTACCTTCACAACAGGGGTAATCACTCAAAACACAAAAAACCCACCAAAACAAAAAAAAAACACACAACAAAAAACGGGCATTCAGCGTCTCTGGAAATCAAAATGTTGGAGCTTTCTCTATAAGAATTACTTCCTGTATTACCTTTCTGGTGTAAGCAGGCATCTCCCCTCAGACAATAACAAAATCCATGGGCACCGAATTCAAAAGAAAATAACCCATTAAATGGAGGAAAATAAATCAAAATGCTATAAACAAAACTCGTGCAGCATCTCCAAAATATTTTCATCTTTCATTTCTTTTTCTTCTAGCTACAGAATTGTGACACTCTTGCAAAAAATTCCTGTCCACTCAAATCTACATATTTGTCTTTGGTTAAATAAAATATTTGACAAGAGGAAACAACAACAAGTGGTTAGTGAAGACTGTGCTTGTTGCCGTAATTTAATTTAAAGCCATTTCACATGAGGAATTCACACATCTTCTCCACCCTCAGGAATATTTTACTTTTGTTCTTTCTTGCTCTTTTCTCCTCTGCTTGCAAAGCCAAGACCGTGCAGCCTGATGGGATGCGGTCAGTCTTTGTATTAAGGTAAACTTGAACAATATCTTACTTAGCTTATACTCAGGGGCAATCAGAGCTTCTAGTGCTAAGGGCTTATTTCAGGGGGATTTGTGCGGTTTGACACAGATAGCAGTTCAATTTGAGCCACCAGAAATATATCAATTAGAGCCAGACAAACAGGGAGACAGCTGGACATCCTGATTCCTGCCCCGGGCATCGGCTGGGAGACGCTCCGGTGTGTGCAAGGGACACGCAGACCCTGCTCCTGCGGGAGTTCACGTGTCCCACATTCCTCTGGGGACAAGAAGGCTGGAAGGAACACAAGGAGCTCTGGCAGGAGGGGTCAGGAGAGGCAAGTCAACTCCAGGGAGGAGAACAGGGGATGGGAGAAAACCAGGAGGACAAGAATAACCAGGGCTTCTGCACCAGCAGCTGGGTCTTGCAAGTGCACAGCAAGCACTGACCCCAGGGGTATATTAGAAATAACAAGGACACCCGTGGCAGGCATGCTTTGCTGGTGAGTCTGCTCTCAAGAAAGCCTGGCAGAGAAGCCTGATCCCTGCAAAGCAATGGGCAGAGGCTCTGCCCAGAGTCTGAGGGCTCCCAAACCTGCATGGCAGGTGCTGAGCTTCTCCAAATGCTCCCTACCAGTGTCACAGCCTGCTCAAAGAGGACTGGGTCATCACCTAGTCTGAGAGATGAAGAGCTGTCCTGGCCATCCCATCCCAAGGTGGAGCATTTGACCTGGTAATTCCTGATCGTGGCTGTAGATTTTTGATGAACATCCAATGATCTTTTAAAGAGACACCTCAAATCACCAGTATGATAGAGTGGAGATGAATATGGGTCAGTGGTGGTTTACCACAACTCAAATACGTTTCTAGAAACCATAGAGCAAATGAGGAAGACAAACTCTCCAGCTCAGGTAAACTGGGGGACTCATCTCCAGCAAGGAGCACTCTGCTCCTTAGACTGGTGGTGCTGGAGGCTAAACCAGGCTGCCCCTGATCTGTGGGGGGCAGATTTTCTGTGGAAGAAGATGGAGTGAACCCTTGGGCTCAAAACAGACCACTGGCCTCTGGCTGGGCCCTAGGTCTGCTTTCATCTGTAATGGGAAGCAAAGTGCAGACCGTTAGTTTCTTGCTCCTGCCTCCCACTGCAGGAGGTGATAGTCCAGCTTTGTATCAGAGTGAGGCATAGCGGCAGCAGTGGGTGCATGATGGATCGATGGGTTATGTGGTTCCTAGGGGATGGGCAGTGGGGTTTCTATCGCAGCCAGACTCTGGGAGGGGACATCACAGGACCATCTGGTGCCTGCCTTCACAACCAGCACACGGGAAAATCAGAACAGGACTTTCAGCATCGGTGTAAATGCACCTACCAAGGGGAGGAGGGAGGCAAGTCCTTTTGTGTGCAGTGCTCTGAAAGTGGCTCTGCCCCCTCAGGGAGAGGGACAGGACAGCCAGGAAGGGAAATCTGCGTCCAATTGCTGCACTAGTCCCCGTCATGCTCTGCACCAGACCATGTCCCTATGGTCTCCCCACAACGATCCCCTCCCCTCTTAACAGTGGCTGGAGAAAGGGTGATTTCTTACAGCGTGGACCTTTTCCCTGCCTTTTAAGAAGCCCCCCACCACCAACTGCCTCCACCGATGCAGTCAGGCAGGGCTGGACGTAGGTCACCGCCTCTGCCACTTGTGCTGTGTGACATAAATGGCTTTGCTGACCCTAATGCTTTGCAGCTTATGGGTCCTGATCCAGGTAGTCCCAGGACAGCCATCCTGCTTGGCTACCTGCTGGCAGAATAAAGTTAAAAATGCACCTTGGGAGCTTGGAGAGCAAAATTACTTTGTGGTTCTGTCCTCCCTCCCCAACCGGGTTGAACAGAGCGAGCGTGTGCCCCTACCCTCTCCTGAGAGCACTGGCTCTGCTTCCTCCCTTGCTCTGGGGACGCAGGAAAGTCACACGCTGACCTATGAGCAATGTTGTGTGAGGGTTAAGCAAGAGGTGCTGACGGAGTCTGTCTGGGAGCCAGCAGGTAAGTCAAGAATTTCCCCAGCACATGCCTCACGCCTTGGAGTGGAGCGAGCCGCAGTGTTGCGACACCTCCTACAAGCTCTGGAGACGCATTAAAGAAGTTCACAGGATGGAAGCACCTCTTCTAGGCCTGTTGCATAATCCAGATAAGTAGATAAGCCCATAATATTTGCACAACACTGTGTCCCTTCGTTGGCCTCGTTATTGGTCTCATTTTGTAGGACTTAATTTGGGGGATCTGATGGATTGAGTACACCTTTCAGGTCATCTATTCCTTGGCAGGTGGCTGTGACCCAGCTCTGTGCTACTGGGAGCATTAACAGGACGGGGACAGCTTGCTGGCAGCTGTACGTTATGCTTTACAAATCTATCCCAAAGACATTTTGGAAATGGCACTATGACACCTATGGAAAGTACTTGGGCAGCTTCTCATGGAAGGACTGTGGCGGTGCAAAACCAGCATGGGAAGAGAATCCTGACCTGCCAGAGATTAAGTAACCTCTGCACAAACACATAGATAGATACGGCTTGGGCACGTTCCCCATCGACTATTCACTTGACTCAAAGGGCACAGTATGTGGGCATTGAGTAGTGGCAGGACTCAGGTGTCAGGGAAAAAGATGGGACACAGGTGAATGCATTGAGTGAGCACAGACATGGTCCAGAGTCTGCTAGGAACTGCCCTGCTTTGGTAACTCCCCTCTCTGGGACCTACCAGGCAGCCCGAGCGGTTGCTGCCCAGCAAACCGGTGGCACCACCTTGCACTTTTCTTTGGGCTGTGGGTGCAGGGAGGACCCAGCCAGCAGGCTCCAGGGACATGCCCCTGCATGCCACAGCACAGAGCAGAGCAATCAGCATGGCACTTGGGGCATGGCAGAGCCCTTCGTTGAGCCAACGAGCAGGGAACAGTGTTGTGCCGAACGCTGGCCTTCCCTCCAGGAGCTTTCTGCAAGCAAGTCCCACACCTCACGCCAGAAGGGACCTGGCTGGTCAGAGCAGGAGGCTTGGGACTCGGTGGGGCACTGCTTGTAGCTGCCCTCACCCCCCACGTTGTACATGAGCCTAAGCTAACAGGTCGGGTGGCAGCGAGGGCAGACGCGGGAACTTGCTGCCCCAAGGACCCCAGCCTGGTTCCAGGTCACACCAGACAGATCTTCAGCTGCCAGGGGATTGCAAACCTCTTCCCTGTTTCTCTCTTTGGAGTCTGGGACGCCTTCAGGGATCCGCAGCATTTCTAAATTACCACAGAGCCCCAGGAGGGACTACATTGCTCCTCACACTCTTTAAAGACATATAGGTGCCCCATGCCTGTGGCTATTCAGAGGCCATCAGTCCCAGCCCCACTCTCACACCGTGGGGAAGATCCCAGGGCTTGCTGTGCCCCAAGGCCTCTGGACAGCCCACGGTGTTTTAGCAATGGAGTTTTTCTCTCCCTCCTGGGTTGCTTTGACTTGCTCCCAGGCCACAGCCCTTTGGCAATGTCCATTCAGAAATCCCTGCTGGGGTGCTCACGGCCACTGTGTGGGACTTGCAGGGAAGACACGGATCACTCCCAGGAACACAGGGCCAGGAGACACAGGACGGGTGAGCAGAGCAAGCGGGTGCAGCTCACAGCCCTGCTCCTCGGCTGAGTCACCCCTGCGCTGTTTATACCAGGGATGCCTGGCCCAGGGGAAGGGTTTTCCATGCCGTGGTCCTGCCCCTGCCAGTGGTGAGGACCTTATGACTGCCTGTAAAGCCACCTCTCCTGTCTCTTCCTTCTACATCTTAACCATGAACCTTCTGCTGGCCCTGTTCCCCACCTCAACCTCATCCACCCACCATGGGCACAGTCCAATCTTGGAGAAATGTTTTGTCCTCTTCACTCAGCCCGGGGCAGCACCCGCAGGAACCTGCAGAGATGGAGAAAGAAGCCATGGCAGCCTGACCCCATTTCCCTGGATAAGGGGAGGAAGCAGAACAGAGCAGACTCGTAGTGCGGGTACAGATAGCTTCCCCATCTTCCCCAAAATCTCTTCCTGGGGGGAGTGACAAGCAGCCAAGCAAAGGCTGGCCAGGGAAGAAGGGAAGGAGCTGGCATAAGTGATGGTAAAAGACTTTCCACTCATTGCTTTTCCTTCTTGGTAGGGTTTGTAGTGCAATTGCAAGATTGCAAAATCCATGCTTGATTTTTAAAATGCCAATCCTGGATTTCTAATCTTGAGCTGGCCAGAGGACCACACTGAAATAACAAAAGCTCATTTTTTTCCTGAGGGGGAAACTAGAGGCTTGTTTGTTTTCTTTCAACATCAGAAGGTCAGATCTTGTACGTCTAACCTGCTGAATTTTTGGATGAAAAAGAGCAGGTGGTTTTGTGGCATCAGATGCACCAGGAAAACATAGTCCTACTGCTTGACTTGTGACAAAATGGTTAAACATGTTCTTCTTTGTTTCACTCAACAACTAAATAAACAGCAGGAAGAAAAGGTTAGTCCTTTAAGTATCAGTGATCATCAGTGAGGGTCAGATGAAGCTCATTTTCTGCACATGGGACCTCTAACAAGTCCTACAGGAAAACCAAGAAATGTCTGACGTGACCTTCCTGGCAAGCCAAATTGGAAAAACAAGGAAGCCACACTAGGCAAGCTTTTTAAGGAAGCAAAAAAAGGGCCCAGCCCACTTATTTTTCCTCAGCAGATCCTCTCTGAGGTCATTGTACTATTGTAAACTACATCTCAGTTTGGCTGATAACAGAGTTTAGTACTGGTGCTCTGCGGCATTAGTCTTGTATGGGTCTAAATTCATCCAGAGGAGGAGCAGAGCCTTGGAGAAAGAGCGATGAACCTGTGGTTGGCTGTGGTCAGCTGTGGTGGGGATCTGAGCATTTAATCACAGCCTCCTCCTAGCCTCATCCATACTCAAAAGACAGAGTGTCTCTGGCAGACTCTGGGGGCCGAACCCAGAAGAAAGCCCAACTCTATGCCCAAAGAAGACATAGGCCTTTTATGGTTTTCATTTATGAGGATCCAGCTTCCAACCAAGAAGCACAGAGGGCTGAAAAATATGTGTCCTGGTAACTGTTCACATTGTCTTCCTTCTTGGTTATGTTCCTTTTCAATGACCCTCCAATGTGTTGAGGTGTTTTATGCTAATTCAAGTTTTGGGAGTCCCATCCCAGAGCAAAAAGCCAGGAGAGGCTGAGTCACCTAAAATGAACCACAAAACACAGACAAGACAGGATGGGCACAGAGGTCATCTGGTAAGTGCAAGAGTCTCCAAGGGTTGCATTGCAGGGGTTACTTGAAGTCCTACGGTTACAAGAGAATATGGGGTTTATGCACTGTTGGCCAGACCAAAAAGAGGTGTCTAGCTAGGAAGAGATTAACTGTGTCCTAGACTCTGTGTTGATAAATGTCTGTGTTGGGAGGCCCACAGAAACTCAGAGCATGCCACACTTTACCAGACAAACCTCACGCGCTGTGTGACCTGCACTCAGCTTTCGCTGCCAGGACGCAGGGTGGCCATGCTCTGCCTGTGCTGGTGTTGCCACAGTTGCCTTCATCTGCCCTCCTGGTTTCTACAAGCATTGGTCTCATTAGAACATCAGTGAGCACCAAATGCAGGATTCCTCCATTTGGAGAGGCTGTTGTGACAGACAAGCAGTGGCAAAACTCAACCCAAGGGGGCCGGAAAGCTGCAACAGGGGCACCATGAGTGTTATGTAACACAAAGGAAAGGTTTGGATCCCCACTGGGAAATAGACAACAAGAGTCCTGCTTGCTGCCCAGGATGACCAGATGCAACTAATAGATGACCAAATAGCAGGAAAAGATGCAACACACAAGATAAGACAGGAAGGATGGCACTCTGAGGTCCAGTAGCCAGCACCAAGGCTTGTTCTCAGACCCACGGGGGAAGCTGCATGTCTTTCTTCTGGGACCACGGCCATATTTTTCATCAGGAGCCAACCCGTCATAAGCCAAGCCAAGACTGGAGGCTGACACGGTCATAGCTCCCGCATGGCCACAGGAGACATTGGGAGCTGCCTGCAGAAGCCCAGCGACATTTTCACTCCTGCCACGCTGCAGAGTGAAGAGTTAAATTCTCTCCCTTGGCAAGAGCACAGAGGCAGCTCCCAGTCGCCGCCATCTGCTCTCATTCACACGTGAGCTGCGTGTGCGGGCACCATTCAGTTCTCCATTGATTCCCTTTGACAAAACTGCTGAGATCGTGTATAATGAAGGAGAAGAATGGCTGAGCCGTTCCCAGCGTGCACGGGACGCTGGGCTGGCTGGGAGCTCTCAGGGAGGGGAAACATCTGGTCCCAGGAAAGGCTCCTTCCCTCTGAGCAGCCAGGAGGGTGATGTCTCCTGGGGAATGTCCCACTCAGCCGCAAGTGGCCGCTGGCATCTTCCACCCAGGCCACGGCCCGCGCGCTCACGGCCGAGCGCAGAGCAGCCCTGCCCACACGCTGCGTCCCTGTGGAAGCACGAGCGTTTACACACGGCGAACTGTCTGTAGGGCGTCAGGCTCTCCCCAACAGAGTTTCATTCTCCTCCAGACCAGCAGCGACGCTCTGTAGTGCAGCAATCAGTCTGGTCACAAACGACAATAATCCGGGAGCTGTCCCAAGAAGCCCCAAGAGTCTGTCTGTCTGCGCCAAACCTGGCCAGAAGTTGCCCAGCTAAAAGGTGTTGTTGCAAATGGGTGTGAACAGAAATTGCGATTGCTGGAGGGAAAAAACCTAAGCCTCATTCAAACTAAAAGGGGGAATTTTTTCTTTTAAATGATCCATTGCCTAAAAAACTAAACTGTTCTGTAGTTAAAGAATCACTTTTCATTTAGACATTTCTGTCAATTTATACTTTAAAAGGTTTTTTTAAAAAGCTTGGAAGAGGATAAAGTATTTATAAATTATTCAAATGAAATGTTTGCATTAATTCAAAACAAATATTTTTTTTAAGTGGCCTCTTCCAGAAATTTCCAACTATTTATCTTAATTCAAGCAGGAAATGGTTTCAGATACTCATAAGCTCATGGGATGGGAAGCGAGATCTAGTGAAAATCAGCTCCTAATTGCTCGTCTAAACCACTTGGCAAGCGCTCGTGAAGAAACACGTAACGCCAAGGAGAATCAAGATGGGAAGAGTAAGCTAAACGCATACCAATGAATTCAGCCAGCTCTGGTCTGCAGAGGCTTTCGTGAGTCACAGGCTTTTCTACCAGAGGGTGTTTTCTTCCCCGTCTCCCCTTCCTGGCTCATGCAAATACAGTTTGTGCATCTCTCCCCGCCGAGCGCTTGTTTCCTGGCCGCAGCCCCGCGGGGCCGGTCCCCGCTCCCCTCTCTCGAACGTCCCGCACGCCGCGGACCAGAAGGGCCTCGTAGGTGGGGTGGTGGCAACACGGGCAGGAGAAGTTCGGAAAGCTGACGCAGGCGAACAGGCAGCGGCGGGGGCGGGGGACATTCGTGCTGCTGCTTCTCCTCAGGCAGCGCACGGCGCCCGCGGGGCGGAGGAAAGCATCGACGGTCCCGCCGCAGCCCGGGGACCCCCTGCTGAAGGGCCCTGCTGCTGGCACGCCTGCTGCCCCGCTCTCCCGCGCATCCTGCCGGCTCTGCGTCACTCCCTTGGACCCCCCTCACCGACCCCTTCCCTTTGCGTTCTCCCTTTGCCAAAGCAACCGGCAGCCAGCGATCGTTTCCACACTCATTTCACAGGTCGGAGGTGAATCGCTTCTTAGGAAAAACGGGCCAATGCAACACACTGAGAGCAACATTTCCAAGATATCCCATAAACCCAGTTAACTTCCCTGCACCCATTGAAGAAATGCTTCAGAAATTCCCCTGGCAAGGGTACCCGTTAGTCTGCCATACCACGACTATTGCCCTGTTTTTGGTGTCCCTTGCAGGGTTACTCTCCATCCTCACTGCTGGGACCCCCCCGCCTCTGCGCTGACTGTGTTTTGCAACGCAGGCACTCCAGCAGCAGAGCTGTCCCCGGAGCAGTGTCTGTGCCAGGCGGGCGAAGCCGCTCGCTAGGTGCCCTTGTCCGACTTCGTTCGAGCCAGAGCAGGAAGGCAGCCGCAGTGGGTGTCGGGGTCTCAGCCCGTCAACTCCTGCAGAGGTTTCACTCCCCACCTCCACGCTGGAGCTCCACAGTGAGATTTTAAACAGTCCCAGGCGTTGACCCAGGGGAAAGGAGGCGCGGGAGCCTTTCGGAGGCGTTAGCCAGCAGGAGCTGCATGGCGTAGCTTTATGCCATGACACTGAGCACTCGCAGCTCTACACTGAGCGAGACCCACGTCTCTCAAATCCTTTGATTCTAAGTAAAATAAACCACGACAAGAGCTTAAAAGGCAGCTGACAGCATCTCCAGGTAAGAGAGCCAGACCACAGCTGGAATCGTGGCTGAGAGCAGTGAAGATGTGCAGAGCCCAGAGGAGTTTGTTCCTGTGCACCTCCTGGTTTCAGTATTTTTCAGTTAGCTCTGACAGCAGAGGGTATGAAACTGTAGAGACATCTGAGCACTGCATTCCACGTAAAAATGAAACTAATCAACCATATGTTTTTAAAAAGAGGGTAATAATAGTGGGTGAAAACAAAATAGCTTGCAACTCCTTTGAGGCTGAAGAGTCGGTCTTGCAACACTGACACCCAAGGAGACCAGAGATGCTGGCTGGCCTCCAGCACCCCTGTTTGGGGGGATGCAGACCTGGACGACAAGCTTTTCAGGCCTAAACACAGTGGCCAGCACCAGGTGATCCCAGATCGTTCCCAGCTGGTTGGTGCTCACAAAGTCCTCCAGTCTTGCACGGAGAGGCAGCGGGCCATGCCTTACCTGCCGCTGTCTACCCTGCCGTTGTCCCCTCGCACAGCCTGCTCTGCTGATCTGCTACTGACTGGGGGCACCAGTGATTCTCTGGACCACTTCTGAATGAAAATGTAGCGTTTTCTATCACTGACAGCCCAAGACCATAGGTGTAAAATAACTGCATTTTTCATCATTCTCACTGGGATAGACTGTCCCAGCTGATCATAGTCTCCCACACCGCTCTGGGATGGGTTTGATATGGTCCCTTCCTTTCTCTGCATTTGGTAGGAAACACCTGCCATGCTCATCTCTCCTAGGCAGGTAGACACTGCTCAGGGTGAAGGAAAGGGGAAGACCAAGCCAGGAAGCGGCACGTTATTTTCCTGTATCTTTGCAAGTCACTAATAGACAGAGGGAAACATCACCAGCATGGGTGAAACCGCTCATCCTGCCAGCTGAAGA
>NW_010518893.1:1999-2848 GCF_000687285.1 Phaethon lepturus | reverse complement strand
GCCTGGTGTCATCTACAAACTTGCTGAGGGTCTTCCGTCCTCCCACTGCAGTTAGTTCATCTCAGGTTAATGGGTGAGGGGCTGGAGTGCCTGTGCCTCTGACACTGAATGGAGGCTGGATCCTGCCTGAGGGGTATCAGCAGTGTGACCCCCAACTCCTGAGGGGCTGGAGTGCCTGTGCCTCTGACACTGAATGGAGGCTGGATCCTGCCTGAGGGATATCAGCAGTGTGACCCCCACCTCCTCCCAGAGCCGATTTCCCAGATCTTCAGCCTTCTCTGAAAGTGTTGTCACACCGTTGTTCCAGACACTCGTCTCCAGGGGCAGAGTCTCCATGTGCACCCAGGGTCTTCATCCTTGAAGGGGAGAAAGCTCCTTCCTGGCATCTCCTCTTTGCTCGTGTCTGTCCCCATTTCCTCCCAGAGCCTGGTAGTGAGCATAGGCTGGCTCAAGGGGACCTCCAGCAAGATCCCTGAGCTCATCACCCTCTCCTCCCATCCCAGTTCAGGACCTGGGTTGGATCCTGGACCAGGGTTTGAGGCTGCTTGTTCCTTGGTGCTCCCTGTGTGCAGCTCTGCTCTTCAGGAGGGGTTCGCTGGAGAACCCCACTCCAAGTCCAGATCTAAACCCCAGGGAACCTGCCCAGCCCTGGGAGTGGGTGAAATGTCCTCCCTCTGGTGCGTGGCTCTATGGGTGCTCAGCTGGCCGCAGAGCCGTGCTGCCCAGCCTCTTCTTTAACAGCCCTCGTCTCTCCCCAGCCTCCACGCTCTCCCAGCTGTCGGACAGCGGGCAGACCCTCAGCGAGGACAGCGGGGTGGACATCGGGGAGGTGGAGGTGAGCGGCAAGGA
>NW_010518893.1:0-1927 GCF_000687285.1 Phaethon lepturus | reverse complement strand
GGAGGGCGGGTGCCCCGGGGGCCTGGGGGTCCTGCCGTTCATGGGAGGTGGGCACCCGGGGCTGCCGAGGGGCAGTGCTCCTCCTTGCCGCCTGATCCAGCCCTCAGGTTCAGCTCCCTCTGCCTGCAGGCAGCAACCCCGCTTTTGTGCTTTGATGGGTTATTTGTTCTCTTGCTTAATGGCCGAGTCAGCTGGCTGGTGGGCTGAGCTGTGGGGATGGGAGCCAGGAGCAGCTGAGAGGGGCAATGTAAGGTCGATTCACCTCATCCTGGGTAAATCCAGATCCCAGCTCCAGCAAGCAGCTACCTGGGATGTGGCAGAGTTCCTGGCTCTGAGGGGACATCCGCAGGGGACAGTGTCCCATCAGCGAAGTCTGAGAGGGAAGGTGGCATTGAGTATTGGAAGTAAATTGGAGGGTTTCTGGTGGTGACCCGTTGAGGGGGTTTCCAGGCAGTTGGGAGTGCTGCTCCGCTCCTCCCTGAGCCCTTCCAGACCTGCACACAGTCGAGATCATGGCCATGGATGTCAGGAGTTGGAGAGGAACTGCAGGCAGCATGTCTGTCCCTCTCCCGTGGAAGCTGGCTGTGGGTGAACCTGCCAACCGAGGGAGTGCGGCAGGCGCACAGTGCCCGGCCTCCCTCGGCAGCGCTGCCGTCTCTCCCCGCAGCCAGGGCTCCTGGAGCCCACATCATGTCTGATCCGAGTGTCCAAGAGCGCACCGACCTTGGGGATCGCCATCGAGGGCGGAGCAAACACTCGGCAGCCGCTGCCCCGCATCGTCACCATCCAGGTAGGGCAGGCTGAGAATGGGAAGAACTCAGTGCACATCCCATCCCTCTCCTCCCTGGGCATCAGGAAAGCCCTTCAGCCACGGCCAGAGCACAGTGGCAGCCCTGCCTCAGGGGGGATTTTGGAGGTGTGCTTTTCCCCTGCATCTCCCTGGACATCAGAGACATCATTTTGCTGGGGGCGGGGGGGGCGTTGCTGAGGATTGCATTCGTGTCCTGCGGATGTTCCCGTACCACAAAGCCTGTCATGGGAGCCAAGGATTTCCTGCAGACATTTCAGAGGGGGTCTGGGCAGCCCCACAAGCTTGGCTGGTGTCTCCAGATGTCTGGAAACTCCCTTTTTCTGCTCAGATAAAGGGTTGGGGAGGGGGAGTGGTGGATGATAGCTGGGGAAATGAGCCCTGGGGAGCTCTCTCCCCGCACCATTTCCTCTGCTGTTTACTTGGGGCAAAATTCAAGTTACTCACAGCAAAGGAAAGGCAGCACTGACTGCGCCTCGGTTATTCTTGGCCACTCCAGCTGCGCTCCAGGAGCAAGCAGGACGGAAGCCAAATTCATCCCCTCTTTCCGAAATGTAAAAGATTTCATTTCCATCATGTTCACCCTGACCCAGCGAACACTGGGTCAGGGTGAACATGATGGAATTGAAATCTTTCACGTTTTCTCAAAACTGCCTGTATTTCATCCCTGGGTTTGAGCCAAGGGGGGTGGTGGAAGCAGGAGCTGACCACCTCTCTCCTGCAGCGTGGAGGCTCGGCGCACAACTGCGGGAAGCTGAAGGTGGGCCACGTCATTTTGGAGGTGAACGGCACGGGGCTACGGGGGAAAGAGCATCGGGAAGCCGCTCGTATCATTGCTGAAGCCTTTAAGCTGAAGGAAAAGGACTACATTGATTTCCTGGTTACAGAATTCAACGTCGCCCTTTAGGAACCCAAACGGGGGTTTTGGGAGCGTGGTTTGGGGCAAGGAAGCAACTGAACAGGGATGCGCTGAGGTGTGAAAGTAGCATCCCAGCACGCAGAGCCCTTGCCTGCTGTTCCGCCCCGCACGCACGGACACCCCCCATCTCATCCCCAGATGTCCCACCCACCGCAGACTCTCACCACCTGGGTTGGGCAGGCTGAGAACGGGCAGAAGTT
>NW_010518892.1:0-998 GCF_000687285.1 Phaethon lepturus | reverse complement strand
GGAGCAGTGGCTCCCAGTGGGGTTGGCTGGTCCATCCTGACTGTTCCTGCTCTGTTCCCATAGAGGAGCGATCGCCTCCTCCCTGCTCCTGGATCATTGTGTAATGGTCCAGGTACCAGCTGGGGACGTGATTATAACCAGGGATGCTAAGGGGGCAGAGGAGAGGCGTTGCTGCTGTCTTTAATTCACGGCCTTTTCCCCTTTCCCTTTTCCCTTTTCCCTTTTTCTTTTCCTTTTTCTTTCCCCTTTCCTTTTTCCTTTTTCCTTTTTCCTTTTTCTCTTCCTCTTCCTCTTCCTCTTTCGGTACAGCTGAAATCTCTCCTGGCACATCCGCGGGCAGGAGGCAGCGTGGCCCCGCTGCCGCTCTGCGCAGCCCCTGCTGCGCTCGCCGCTTTCGTGCTGGCTCTCCCAGAGCGCAGACAGCCCGGGAATTAATTAAAGCTTCAGGGCACCCTTGTGCAGTTAAGCCACTTGCCCTGGGAAGCTGGAGGCAGGGACCGGGTGGGTCACAGCTGTATCCTCATCTGGCATAAAGCAGGGGTGGTGTCTGTGGCTCGGGGTGTCCCAGGCTTTTCGTGCACGCACCTGTGAGTTCGTATTTTGGGGTGATGAACTCTCCTCTCCCCTTTTCTCCTTCCCCCACGCATCCGATTTTAGCCACTGAAATGGTCATGGATGTGTTTTGGGACACCCAGAAATCAATATGGTCTGCTGCCTCGAGGTGCACAGACCCTCAGAGGGGGATGCTGGAAGCTGGTTTAGACCTCCGTTACCCCTGTTTCGTTTCCTTGTCTCCACCTGCCATCGCTGGCCATCCCCCTCCCCAGCCCGGCTTTGCCCCCGGCTCCCCACACCGGGTCTGGGGGAGGCGGTGGGGCGAAGCGGGGGGGGAAACAGGGGGCAAGGCTGGCGTTGGGAGCAGATGGCAGGAAGGGTGACATCAGTGGCGCGATTGTCCGGCCCCATTATTCCTCCTGACGGGCCTCCCGCCCTCCTCC
>NW_010518891.1:328-678 GCF_000687285.1 Phaethon lepturus | reverse complement strand
TCTCCCGGCGTGGGCAGCCAAAAATCCCACACCCCGTCCAAAAAATCGTACATCCACCCATCACCAAACCGAAGAAGCCGCAACAGAAAAGGTCTTTTCGGCCAGCGTTTTCTGTGGGTTTGGGCACCCGGGGAGGCACGGTGGTGCCGGAGGGAAGTGACCGGGCTCTGCGGGTCACCGGGACACTTTTATTCTCTGATGAACATCTCCCAAGGCTGCAGCGAGCTGCCCGTCTGTGCAAGGAGGGGGCTGGGTTGATCTTCCAAATGATGCTGCAAGATGAGCGGCGACCTCCAGCCCTTGTGCCCCGGGGCGGAGTCGGCCCGGCCGCCGCATGGGGGCCGGTGGAC
>NW_010518891.1:0-262 GCF_000687285.1 Phaethon lepturus | reverse complement strand
GCAGTCTGCGAGTAGTGTTCCGGAGATACCCAGCGATGCTTTTGTGGGTTTGGGTACTTTTCTGTTCTGTGGCTTTTGGGTTGTTGTTTTGTTGATGTTTTGGGATTTTGTTTGTTTTAGTTTGGGTGGGGTTTTTTTTACTCAGTTTTGTCAGCGAACAGAAAGGGAGCGAAGCATTTTAGCCAGGGCACTGGTGATGTACAACTGGGGGAGCCGCGAAGGCCGGGGTCTGCCCCACGGAATGTGGTTTGCATCTCGGCAG
>NW_010518890.1:0-7662 GCF_000687285.1 Phaethon lepturus | reverse complement strand
TCCCTCCAGCCCAAACTGGTCTGTGGTTCTATATTTTATTATTTAGTTAAGGAGGATACCTTGTTCTACCATCACTTCCTCTACTTGACATTATGTTAACTAGTTGCTGCTGCAAAAGGGTTAGTCACTACCAAATAGTGTCCTTCTCAATTAAATAGACATTAGCAAAAGGCCACCCTTTTGATTAATAGCCCTGAAGAGTTTTCCTTCTCACCTTCCTCTGGTCCACAGCAACTCGTATCGTTACTTGCAGATCAGATCCCTCCTCAGGTTTTCACAACCCAGCAGTGGCGGTTGGATTACTGCGGGTAATACCAAACCTGCAGCAGTGTCACCAGGAAGTCTGGTCTCTTTTAATTAAAATGGATGGGTGGGTTTGGTCATTGTTTCAAAATGATGTGTTTGAGTTTGCAACATCCTTTTATCCATCAGGTCTTCTTACCTTGTGCCTGGGAAGAAGGCTGTCTGCTCTCTGCCCGTTTTGCTCTTGCACTTTCTAGGTCATGATCGTGGCCACCTAAAAGTGTGCAAGAAGCAGAGAGTTTCCATGGCTCTCATCCTTTTTTGTCTGTCCATTTGATCTAGCCATTGTCCAGCCCTGTGTTAACTCATGGTAATAGAACAAACTGAAGGTTTCTCGTTGAAGAAGCTGCATGCTCAGTAAAGACAAAAAAAAGTACTATGGACATTCCCAGCAGTGGGAACAGTTCTCTGATTCCCATTGCTTAACGATCCTTTTTTTTTTTTCTTTGAAAGTGCAAATCAGCATCATTATATTTGGAAGGTATAAATTTAATTTGGGTTTTTTTTAAATAAAAAATAAAATTAAATAATCTATGAATTTAAACCTTTTTCTTTCCCTCAATCTTCAGCAAAAATTGTGCTAACATTGAAACGGGTAATAAACTTCAGTACTTTCTTACATATACCACTTTAAGTTATTTTTCTCTCCTATATGTCATCAACAGTTTTTATTATATTATTTAAAAAATAAAGCATACGATTTATCAGATAGATAGGTTATCTTTTCCAGGTTTTAAAGCACAAAGAAGAATTTGGGAAAAAATTAGAAAACCAAGCTGGTATTCTGCTTCCAAGTCCAGTAAGATACCTGGATTTTAGGTATTAAGCTGAGGAAGAACAAACTGTTTTCTCTCATAAACATTTTCTGGTTTAGGACTTTGGAACTCTGGCACACTCTTTTAGGTTTTTTGCTACTGTTATCATTCTAATTATGTGTGCAAATAAAACATATTAAATAAACTCACTGAGAACAATTTTCAGAAATAAAAATGGCTTATTTTTTGTTGGTTTTTTTTTTTTTCCCCCCAGACTTCATAGCCTGCTCCAGAAAATCATACAAGCCTTTCCCGGAGCTGGAACCCAGCCTCCCCTTTCCTTTGTCTCTGGTGTAACCTTTGCTGAAAGACCCCCACTGCCAATTGATTAATATTTTCTTTGCTACCACTTTGTACCTGCAACCCTTAGAATGGCATAGCAAAAGGAGCAGGGGGGCATGTAATCCAGTTATCGATTGGCACAGGGAATTAACCATTTGCTCATAGATGAGTTGTTCATACGGCATTTTATATTTAATTGGTATTTTTGTAAAGTAAATATTTATATACGTTGTTCGTGTAATTTATTACATGTGTCTGTGTATGTGAAATATATGAAGGTTATTTATGATCTGTGTCAAAAGGTTATGAACAAATTGAATTTATGGAGAAGGATCACTATTCCCTTGTGATCATGGCAGTAGTTGTTTTTCAAGTGTTTCTAAGAAAAAATAAAGACCAGTCTTAGCTTGTTTGATGCTCACCAAAACTAAGAGCTCTTAAAACCTGCCAGTGGTTATTCAAACTAAGCAATGTTATCTGGCACTAAAACAGACCAGGAGATGTTGCACTGTCAGTTATTAAGGGGAAGAAACTTCTACCTGCGGACCACAAGTTGCAGCACCAGCCTTGAGCAGCGTTACCACTTACAGGAGATGATCGCCTGGAAATCTGTAGGTCTTTCCTTATCCACTTGTTCTGCTGCAAGGAGTTCTCCGTGACTGTACGTACAGGTCCTGCCATAGATGTTCTGATGTTCATGGTTTGAGAGGAAGAGAGAAGTATTCAGGTTCTCCTTCTGGGCCAACCTCTGGAGAGCATTCTTGAGCCAGGTAGAAAAGCTGTTGGGTAACATGCAAAGTCACTCGACAGCACAACATTACATCAGTTCCTACAATGAATATAATCACCAATCTATGGCAGAGAAGTAATGATTTTCTTCACAAATAATTTTCTTTTCACTCCTTTGGTATGCGAGTAGAATGACAGACCCTCAGCAGACTACCAAACACTATTTTAATAACTCTGGTATTTGTCAATAAAAGGAAATATGAATGTTACCAATAATTGTACAACAAACTGTTGCTTGCAAAGAAGTACTGTGATGTTTTCTCTGTACTTTTTTCATAAACATTAGCTAGTCTTCTGTAGGACATGTTAGCAGCCTCTTGGTTTGAGTGCTGGTTTTGGCTGGGATAGAGTTAATTTTCTTCACGGTAGCTAGTATGGGGCTGTGTTTTGGATTTGTGCTGGAAACAGTGTTGATAACACAGGGATGGTTTTGTTATTGCTGAGCAGTGCTCGCACAGAGTCAAGGCCTTTTCTGCTCCTCACCCCACCCCACCAGCCTGGTGGTAAGGAGCACCCCAGGAGCCGGGGGGGGGCACAAACATTTGGGAGGGGGCACAGCTGGGGCAGCTGACCCCAACTGACCCAAGGGATACGGGGGCTGGACTAGATGATCTTTAAAGGTTCCTTCCAACCCAAACTATTCTATCACCCTATATAATATTCCACACCACATGACATCATGCTCAGGATATCAAGGGGCGGAGGAAGGAGGAAGGGCAGAGGGCAGCTGACCCCAACTGACCCAAGGGATACGGGGGCTGGACTAGATGATCTTTAAAGGTTCCTTCCAACCCAAACTATTCTATCACCCTATATAATATTCCACACCACATGACATCATGCTCAGGATATCAAGGGGCGGAGGAAGGAGGAAGGGCAGAACATTCAGAGTGATGGCATGTGTCTTCCCAAGTCACTGTTACATGGGATGGAACCCTGCTCTCCTGGAGATGGCTGAACACCTGCCTGCCCATGGGAAGTGGTGGCAGGCAACTTGTTTTTCTCTGCTTGCATGTTAAACTTATTAAACTGTCTTTACCTCAAACCATGAGTTTTCTCACCTTTACTCTTCCCATTCTCACCCCCATCCCACCATGGGGGAGTGAGCGAGCGGCTGCGTGGGGATCAGTTGCTGGCTGGGGCTAAACCACAACAGCCTTTTTTGCCACCCAACATGGGACTCGAAACGTTCAACGTAATGTCAGGTTTGATGGGAATGTGCTAGATCAAGTTTATCGCTTTTTTTGCCTCTTAGCTGTTAATTGTCAGGCTCCTGTGTTTGCCATGGGGCTTGCTTGTGAGATTTTGATAACAGCCATGGCGATGAGCCTGGGCTGGCAGATGGCCACGGCATCACTGCTGATTCTGTGCTGCTGCACTGGACAGGGTGGAACTCCACTGCGAACTCGAGTCGAAGGGACTGTGACCTGTGGATGGGTCCACGTGGGAGCAGGACACCCCAAAACGTCTGTGGCCATGAATAAGTCCACACCAGAGCAGGTACAGCTCAAAGCATCTGTGGCTGTGATTACATCTGTGCCACAGACATAATTGCTGTACTGCAATTTTTGGTTGTTAAATGTATTAAAATGTAGAGGAAAATTATGTATTTCAAAATTACTTGTTAGTTATTGCATATTTAGGATTTTAACAGGATTTTAATATTTGGCTCTAAAAATTGAGATGCTTTATTATATTTTGATACATTTATTTTTATAGAACTTTTAACATAAAGTTACAATGATTCCTTTTCTTTTATCATCAAGACACATGCTTTTAACTAGCCTGTAACCTCATCTATTGCACGGTAATTACAGACAATGCAACAGCTTAGAGTATTTACATAAGCTGTTCAGACACAGTAAACAATCAACAAAAACTTTAATATCATCAGATTAAATCTTGAAGTTATTAATTTTTTTTAGTCAGTACTTACATTCAGGGTAGTGATTGCAAAGAGTAGGTCATGACCTCAAGATTTCACCCAGTACTAATAAATTTAGTCTGAGGTTTCTTCTTTGCTGTTAGACACTAGACGATCTCATCATCAATTAATCTGAATGTTTGCTTTAATGTAGTTCTTTTATGAAGTTTGAAGATACTTCCTCAAACTAGAGATATTTTAGTTATGTTTAATCTCATAATAAGTATTAAACGTAATTTGACAATATAGATTATCAGACTGAATGGTTTTAATAAACTTCGAGCTAATTTGCTGAAAAATTATGATTACTTCTTTTTTTATCAGAGTTTGAGTTCATGAAGGATGGAAAATAACTTTCTACGTATGGCCAAATCCCTCTTTCTCCAATTCAGAGAGAATTCCTGTTCAATGTAGTCTTGCCTGAGTGAGGGATGAATAGGGATTTGACTGTGGTAAATATGACACCCAGAAAAATTATGTCTTTTCCTGGTGTTACTATCAAGACAGTTATTATTCAACATTGTGCTTCATATTAAATTGGTTTTGCCAGAGCATGCTAATGTTTACAAGCTATCAGTACCCAATTTGTCTTATTTATAAAGAATGGGACAAAAACAATTTTGGTTACTATAAGTCAGCTTCGTTTTTTTCTTTTTTTACTTTTCCAAAGGTTATGACACCAAGATGTTTGTATCTTAGCTACCAGATGCATAAATGATCAAATTAGGAGAAGTGGGAATTTTTTTACTTTGAAGCTTATGTGGTAAATTATTATTCAAGAAGTGCACAAGAGTAGAGATCTTACACTGAAGAGTCTCTGAGATGAGAGATGTGGTTTGATACCAGGTCAAAAGAGTTGCTCATCAGAAGGCCACAAGGATAAGTTTTCTAACAGAAACTGTAAATTTATCTGAAGAACAGAGTCTATCACCATCCATTACAGTTATCCCAGAGGTTTACAAGGAGGAATTTTATCATAGAATGTCATTAGTAATTTATATTAAGAATATCAGTTTGATTATGATTTAAAAATTGTTTCCTTGTCTTGGGTGGGGAGGGTTAACACATAAGGTGTAGATAAGGTTCTTTAACTCTGGTTATTCTAACGAGTACATCTTCAGACTGCAGGTGGATTGCAAAGGGATTTTGGCAGTGCGTTCAACATATTGAGAAAAACCATTTTTCCTGCTAATATTTTCCATTCTAAGTCAGTCTCATGCCAATGTTTGTGGTGACTGTCAGAAAAATGCAGAAACAGGCTGATGAGAGATTCTTTAGAAATCAAACCATATGAAGAATGTTATTAAAATGCATTGTATACTGAGTCCAGTTCTCTATTGTTCCTCCCACTACACAGCCACTGCAATGCGGGTTTGAAATTACCAAAGCTGAACTTCGGTAATTTCTATGTCAACATGGTTATAATGAGTAATGGCTATGTCAACATGGGCAGCTTATCCCACGCTCCAACCCCACCCAGATGTCTCTTGGACCCTTAAAATGTGAAACTGATGTTTGAGCTCCGGCCCTCTGGGAGCGTTGGCCGGTCCTCAAGATCCGAGCCCTTGTACTCTGCATGGTATTCCCTGGCCATGAAAAATTGCCAGGACTCATGTCCAACTAGAGCAAGTCAATTGCCATTGCTGGGAGATGGTGTATTGCCATTCCTTCTGGACAAAGAGTTAAACTGTTTGCGAACAACCCCCTCCTGGTACCCGAGGTCCTGGCTTTACACTGCTCGCACACGGCGTTTCCCCTGCCCCTTCTGCCCGAGGCTCACAGCCAGCACAGGCAGCGAGCTAAACCACTTTCAGATAGCATCATTTTCACAAAAATTAAGTTCTTGTTCTGTAACAGTACTTCAGAGGTTTTTTTTTCCTAAAAGCCTGTCATTTAAAACACCTCATATATATGTATATATGTAGAAAAGATCATATACATATATAATCTCTTTGACTTAAAAAGTAAGAAATTGTATATATACATACATACGTGTGTGTCTGTGTATGATCTCTCCTAATTTAAAGGACTGTACAGAAGTCTTGTCAGCATCTTCCTACAGAGATGTTAAGGCTTCTTAACACCTGGAATACCACCTGCCATCTGGAGAGGCTCAACCCACACTGGAGATGTAGGGCTTGGACACAAATTTCTGGTGTGTGATCCCAGACCTCAAGCTCAATCAGTCAGAGGCATGTCCTGTAGTTTTAGCCAGCATTTTACACCCATTTGGCATCACTATAAAGGCCTACACAAGGTGCAGAGCAATAGGGAATTAGTCCCTCCAAGCTTAATAAAAACCCAGGGAGGGGAACGAGTCATAGCTCACTTGTGCAGCCCTGAGATAAGTAAGATTTTTATAACTTAAAAATGTTCTGGGACGTGCCAATATAAAACAAAAGAGCTCCAGTACAGCCAAGAGGAAAACATACAACACAAATAAAAACATATGGAGGCATTTAGAAGCAAGCTAAAATTTGTCTTCTACAAGCCCCCAAACGCACACTCCCCTGTTCTTCCTGCAGCTCAGGAGGAAAGGGTGGTTCTGGGTCTCCTCGCCAGATGGAGAGCTCAGCAGCATATTCCCATTCCAACATTTCTTCTGAAACTGCTGCGTTATTCCCGCTTTTTCTAACACTTGCTCCAAAGTGTTTCACACTTGGTCTGTCTCACTCAAGGTACAGGTGGAAAAGGACACCGACACTATCAAAGGTTGTGCCCAACACTGCAACCAACACTTCCAAAGCAAGCCATCCCCACTGCTGTTGCGTTACTTGCAGAAGGGTGTTTGTTTCATGGACACGGTCCAAGGAACATCAGCGGCAATACAGGTGCTGACACCTCGAATTGGGTGTAAATGGATGGACTCGTGGGATTCCTCTGGCCAGCCTTTCTTTTATGGTTTTCTCTTTCATGATACACAAGTAGCCTGTGGTAATGGATGAGAAGGAGGTTTTTCCAAGACTCACACAAGGAAATAAATTAAAAATGTAAACCAAGCTAGCTGTCACGTATTTGTGTGTTCAGGTGGTTTATTGGGATGTAGCCTGTTGTGACACTGCAAAATCTATTACATACATCTGTGGTTTAATGTCATAGAGCTTCCATTAAACATGTGTTGGCCAAGGTTCTCCTGTCCTTCCACATTCCGCTTGGTTCATGTAAATCACAAATCTCAGTTTAGATTGTTCCTTGTAAAGAGTGGAGGAGCCTGGAAGCTGTTCTATCCCATCTCAAGTAACAGGGTCTCCAAAGGCCAATAGACAAGCTTGGAATTGCCACATCTTTGTATCTATCCATGCAGGGGCCAAGCCACGTGCTCCAAAGATGTTTCACATTCAAAATGTTGTGTGACAGAAAAGAAAGGGGTGTTACAGATGCTGAATATGCTGTCTGAGACCATCCTCCATGCCCTGACCTCCACTGTGAGCAACCAGGTGGGAACACTGCAAGAGCAATGCAAAGTGTCTGGGGTGCCCCTTAGATGCAGCCTCCTTATCTTGAGCAATTAATTCAAGTATGAATTACAGCAGCCAATTGGGAGAGGAG
>NW_010518889.1:474-8848 GCF_000687285.1 Phaethon lepturus | reverse complement strand
GGAAAAAAAAAAAAAAGAAGAAAGAAAGAAATGCAAGGAGAAAAGCTGGTGGGAGGAAAATGGATCTGGAAATCAGGTAACTCTGTGTCGGGGGAAATTGTTTTTGGAGAGAAAACTATTGCAAAATACTGCATGAATAGGCTTTTACCCCGTCAGACAGAAAATAAAGCTAAGGGAAAGGCTGGACTGGTTGCAATTGTAATTGATTTTGACTGTAATTTCGTAAGGGCAGGAACTGTTGGAGCAGGGCCTGGCAAATACTGAATTCTCCTGCTCCGAAGAAGAGCAGGGGGGCATGCTGCTAGAAAACGCCTTATTCCTTGAGAGATGGAGTTTGAGTAAAGTTATCCAAATATCCAAGGTAAACTGAAAAGTGTAATTGTTTAGGGGAAAGCTGAAATGTTTAATTTTGAGACGTTTAAAGAAAATAATTTCATTTTTCTTTTCAAGTTAATGTTCTGAAATGCGGTGTGGGTTTTTTTTTTCCCCAGATGAAAATGAAACAAACCCCCTGCAAATGAAATAAAGGTTTTTAGTTCATAAGAAAATTGTAACACTTTTATTTTGGAGAAGCCCAGAATCGGTTTATTTTCTTGGTTTAATGCCAGACTGAAAAATAAATACCTTGCAATGCTGTGGGGCATATGCGCTGCCAAAGCGGGTCAGCTGGGGCTTACTGCGGAGTACGTGAGACCTTCTTGTACTGAAGGGAGAAAATGCTGAAAAGGGATGTCTCGAAACTGGCACGTGGTTATTTGTCTCTGGCTGTTGTAGGCGCTGGCCACACCGTCAGGCTCTTCCTTGGAAAATCAATAATAATTGTGTCCCCTATGCACTGGCTGTAGCCGCTCGGCCTCTTGCAGATGTGGACACGAGCTGGTCGTCTTAAGTCATCTTGATTTAAACACTTGGAAGGTTCAGGGGGGGGAAAGGAAAAACTCATTTAAAGACACACAAATCTTTTTGAAACGTGGTTATTTCTGCAAAGCTTCTCCCGGAGAGCTGCGTTGCGCCCGCCGTGCGCGGTCTGGATGTCTGCTGAGGGCCGTGAATTAGTCTCTTCTGGCCCTTTTTAGCCCGATCAGCTTGCGAAATGAGGTGTGTGCAGTGGGGCTGCCTGGCAGTCCGTCCGTCTGCCAGTAGCTTGTGCTGGCGTGGGGTGGAAAGAGCGCGTAAGCGGCCGTCCCTGGCTGCGCAGCCACGTCCTAGAAAAGTTTGGCTCGCCCGGGCGGGCTCCGGCTGCTCGATAAGCTGGAAAATCACCAGGGAGGAAGCAGCATCCAAGCGAGATGTTTGTGCGGATGGAGCAAGCTGGGAACACGGGAGACGGGGAAGCTGCCGACCTTCAAAGCACAACAGAAAACAGCCCAGCAGGAGAGATGGGGCAGCAGGAAGGCGAAACCTCTGCTATGTCGGAGGGTGCCTACGGTGGCTCCCTGGGCGTTTAAAAGGCGTTTGCCGTGGCATGGCTCTGGAGTCGGCCTTGCTCAGGGTGCTGTGGCTTCCCTTTGCTTTTTAGGCCTTTGCTTCCGTCCTTTTCCACGTTTCGCCTCAAACCTGCCTTGACACTGACATGAGCAGTGCATGACAGCCACTGACTTGCCTTGCGGTTGGGTTTGCTATTGTCTGTATCTGCACGGCAACGGGTACAATTTTCCTTGCGCAATCATCTGAAAGCCAATGCATCTCCCTGCTTGTCTCCCTTTCTTAAAATTAAAAAAACCCCAAACATACAGCTGGTTCGCTGGCCTCCGGGGAGGGTCTTCCAGTTCTGCTCTGATCTTTGTGCGCCCGCTCACAGCCTCACGGGCATCTCAGACACGACACTTTGAAAGCTGTCGCTGGTGTGCAGTGAGAGCCATCCTGTGCAGCGGTGTGGTGGTTTTTGCATGCCTACATGGATGACACCTTTTTTTTTAATAAAAGAGCAAAACCCGCAGCTTAAATCATCATGGAGGAGAACATGCAAACCGTCACAGAAAAGGCCATGTGGCTGGCTGGCGCTCGGTCATCTTTCAACGTATTGGGGTTTGCCTTGACCATGCAATGACGCCTGCAAACGGGCGTCTTGGAGACGATCCTTCCAGAGCCCTTCATCCTCTGCAGACATGCAGGCTGAGAGCTGGGTACCAGAACATACAGAGTTGATGATGTCTGACGTGATCTGGAGCGTCCCAGTTGGCACCCACTGCTTTTCCAGGCTCCTTTGGGTCTGCCATAGAGCCCATGAAAATGGGTAGGATATCCTCAGACTCCTGCAACGGCACAGGACACCTGTATTTTGGCACCCAGTGTTTTCTTGACAGTCAGGTGGCCTCTGGGCACCCGCAGCATTTATTTCAGGATGCTGGTTCATTTAAGACTTGCCACACAACTTGGTGTTGGTGTCAAGCGGACGTGTTTTGAGAGTGGATCTAACATGCTGCTGAACAGTATTTTGCAGTTGCTTTGGGTTTTTTTTCATCCTGGAGATGCCAGACATATTCAGGTTCAACTTAGACTTTGCTCGGTGAAGTCAGGTTTAATACCTGTATTTGCTCCTTCTTTTATAAGGGCTTGCAGTTCAAGCATGAATATTCTGCCCTGCGGGCTGGTTGTGCTTTCAGGTCAGGTAGTGTCTTCTGTCTTGGTACAGATTGTCCTGCCAGCCTCCGGAGGAATAAGGTCCTGGAACGAGGCAGCGGATTGCCCTGTCTGTACAGGCTCTCGGGCAAGCCACCCGGCAGGCGCTGCTGTGAGCGAGCTGGGGTTAGTCTCTAATGAAGGCCGTTATTCTTGCTCAGTAAACATAAACGTCGTTCATCCCTGAGCTGCTCCTTCTCAGCAAAACCCCCAGGGAATATACACCACCATGGTGAGCACCGGAGCCGTGAGAAACCTGCCTTGGCTCCAGCACACTCCTGGACACCGCTGCCGGTGGCACAGGGGCTGCAGAGGACCAGCAGCTCATGGCACTGGTGGGGCAGGGTAGAGCCCAGCTGCTGCTTTGCCTCATCCGAGGTCTTCAACAGCCGCCTCTGGGCTGAGAAGAGGTCCTGCTCCAGGTGACAGGAGCACCCTCCCTTCTCACCCACCTTTCTCAGCACTTGCCACTAGCTCCCGTGGCTGGGGCCACTCTGCCTGTGCTGCTCTGCCATTAGCCAAAGGCACGTGGACAATGTGGTAACTGGCCACGAACGTGCAAAGTCGTCTGCTTTTGCTACTCAGACCCGGGGCTCGTGGTTAAATCCCGGCTCCTGGACGCCGCACGAAGCTCTTGTCTGTGTCTCACGCACGCCCACATGCGTGCAGGCTCACGGCCTCGGCACGATGCCGCTTTTCTGCCGCGCACCGCGGTCTCTGGTGATCGGCAATCCCCGCCAGAGACCGCGCCTGTGCTGGGAAGCTTTGATGGGGGCAAGGGAAGAAATCCAAGCAGCGGTAACAAAAAAGAACGAGATATCCCCGGGTACGTGCAGCACTCCGTGGAGTTAGTCTGACAGCCTGATGACAGGATAAATATCACTCGTGAAATAGGTCATGACGTTCTTCAGCAATGCTCTTGGGTGTTTTTGGACCCTGGCTGCCTGCCGGCCCCGAGGACGGTACTTCCTTGGTGTACACTGGCTTCCTTATTGCGCTGGTTTAGGTTACTGTGTAAGCGTAAAAGACAGCAATACGTGCCGTTACCCAGCTGTGCTCAGCCAGCACCATCCGTCCCCTGCCCTGGTCATTTTTTAACCAACGCCAACGGGGTTCATCGGGTTTCCTGAAGTTTTTTGTGAGTGCTGGGAGCTCGGTAGGAAGTTCAGCTGCAAGAAAGTCCATCCTGCAAGCTGGCTGGCTGTCTAGTCTGGTGGCCAGCGGGTCAGCGCGACCAGCTCGTGGGAGGTGGTTCAGGTAGTGTAGCACCAGCGTGGGTGTGTTCATCCCACACTGGTGGAGCGAAGAGCTAGTGCGGGTCAGCACTTCCAGGGTTAATTTATGGGGGCAGAATGCAATTAGCTGGGTTGAAAATACTGAACTGAGACCTCGGGATGTGGCAAAGTCCTCCCGACGTTACAATCCATAGGGAGGACTTGAGAGACAAGTTACGGGGACGATGCCACGTAGCGCTGGGTCAGCGCAGTGGCCTGCTCTGCCTTGGGGACGGACGGTGCAGGCACGGTCCTGACGTCCTCCTGCTGCCCGAGGTCATGCTGTAGGAGGGGAGGGCTTTTGGAGAAGACACTTGACTGTCTCTGTACTTGGACGGTTTGATTTCTGCAGATTTGAATGCAAAGCATAAAGTATTTTGACTTTCGGTCCTTGCCAACGTTTCCCCCCATGAGGCTGTTGCGTAGCGTAACAGCGACAGTCTCGCTGAGCACCAGTCTTGCCGTTCCTTTCGGACCATACCATGCCTTTTCTCACTCGTTTTTGGTGTCAGAGCTGTTGCATTTGCAGGTGAGGGGACGATCCCTGTAGCTGCTGCTACAGGACCTTTTTCCTGGCACCTGGGAAACGCGCCAGGTTCTCCCCTGGGTCTGTATTAAGACACTCGTGCAAATCTGGCTGTGTGCGCATCTAGTTGGGGAAACTGATGAGGCTGGGCTGATGCCGTTGCCAAAGCCCTAATTTAATCTCTATGTGGTTTTACCGGATTCCTGTTTTGCACCCGGAGCTGGACCTTCAGTCCTGCCGAAGGCATGCGGGCCAGAAAAGGCTCGTTCCCTGCCTTACAGGTGGGCATCCATACGGCTGGGTGTGATAAGGAGAAGGCAGGGTCTCAGTCGGTGAGGACACTCTTGTTGTGCAGCCTCCATCCTTCACAGACCCGACCTTCAGCGGACAGTGCGAGCCCTGGCTTCCACTGCCAGTGGTTACACACCGGAGAAGGAAACATCTAAACATTTTTAATAGTGGACAGTAAACAGATAGACAAATTTCCCAGGGCTGGGATGGCTTCGGGTGTCTTCGCAGGATCTGAGCTTGCTGCTGGGAATGAGGCTGTTTCTGTAGCAAAGTGTTTCATAATGCAGGCATTTTTAACGTTTCTAGTTCTGCTCGTCACCACTGGTTGCAAAGGATGTAGCAGAAGAGAATCAACTATGCCAAATGACCAATAATCCTTGGATCTCACTGGAGGAGAGATGGTGGACCAGGAGGAGCAAGAACAGTACTTCATTCTCTGGTATTTACGTTCTCTGATGCTGTGGAGCCGCAAAGAGAGCGTGCTGGGCACCGGTGCCGTCTCTTAGACTTCCTATGCAGTTTTTCCACTTGGCAATCCCAACACAAGTGCTGGCTTAACAATGTCATTTTCATGTCTTGCCCCTACTAGTCCATCCATCATGGCATAATCTGCTAAACATATTATTCTGGGTGATTTTTATAAGGTGCTGCCTTGCTACAAATTATGGATGTGGAGTGTCATCGGTGGCAGCGTAATTCTTCAAGATCTGGTGGTTTGAAAAAGATGTGGTATTTGTGCTAGAAAATGTGTGATAAGACATTGCTATTGACCTAGAAGATGATGGCAACGCTGGTAAATACAGCACACAACACGCTCTGAAATACAAGGTGTTACTGCGGTGGCGAGGGAGGTGGCTCTGCGCCCACAGGAAGGCTTCATAGCTTTCGCCAAAGTGACGGTCCTGTCTGCACGCCATAATGAACAAGCACCACGGCAAGGGCACGGATATGGCCCCGAATCATACAACTAAGCTGACGTGTCGCAAAAAGCAACCAAAAAAACCCCAGAAATTGCAGCAATTCTGGCCTGTCCAAGGGCATCCTGAGTTTGTAGACTGGAGACGCCTGTGTAAGCCTCAGTGAAACGTTCCCAGCAAGGCGGTTGAAACGGAGTTATCAGGGAACTGAAGCTTTCCCGATTGGCAATCACGGTGTTGTCTGTGCCTGACAAACTGGCAACATGTGAGTAATTATCTAATTAACCTCAACCCGGCAGGTGAAGTGATATGTCCCTCCCGCTTTATTAAGAGTTGCTCTGTTTCCCGCTGGATTTTGGCAAATGAGGAGAGGAGAAACGTCCTCCCGCCAAAGGTGGTAGTGGCAACTGGTGCTTCCTGATGCTGGGGGTACTGGCCGATGTGTTGTGCCAGGGGAGGTTTAGATTGGACATCAGGAAAAATTTCTTTACTGAAAGAGTGGTCAAGCATTGGCACAGGCTGCCCAGGGAGGTGGTGGAGTCACCATCACTGGAGGCGTTCAAAAAACGTGTAGACGTGGCACTTGGGGACACGGTTTAGTGGGCGTGGGGGTGTTGGGTTGACGGTTGGACTTGATGATCTTAGAGGCCCTTCCCAACCTTAGCGATTCTGTGTGTTTGCAGGGGCTGCCTCCCCTCGCAAGCAGGAGCCACCCGGGGGTTTCTCTGAAGACTTCCCAGCCAGGCAACGCGCGTGGCAGCGCCGTGTCCCTGGAAGGTAAGAGGGTGCCAGGCCCCGGACATGAGAACAGCTCTGATGGGGGAGATGCTAATGGTGACCGGGAGAGCAATGGTTAGGAAAACGGTCTGGCATGACTAGGAGCAGCCGACCTCGGGCTCGCCGAAGCCGGGGGCAATGTAAGAAGGTGAGTCCCAGGCACGTGGAAGAATAGGACAAACTGTATCTTGGGCACGTGAGGCAAAGAGAATCTGCCTGAAGTTCTGGGTGGGAGGAGGTCTCTGGGGGTCGCAAGTCCAATCCCTTGCTCGAAGCAAGGCACCTCTTAGGGCCAGGGCAGGTTGTTCAGGCTCTGTCCAGATAAGCTTTGAAAATGTGTTTGTAGATGAATGTGGTGTCGGAGACTGCACAGTGATGACTTAATAACCTTGGGTTTAGCCTATACATCAAGTTTCCTGGCCAGTGGCTGCAGCTAATCCCCTTTTCTCCTAGACCCGAGGTTCCTCATTGCTTTTCAGTTCCTCTGTGACACGTTAAGCCTGGGCAAGCAAATCCCTGCAGCACAGCAGCAGTTTTACGCAGACCTATCAGTTGTGCAGGGTATGCGTGAGCACGCGTGAAGGAGTGTGGCGAGAGACTGGCCTTAATGAGATGGCGAACACCAGCCAGCGCTTACCAGCTCTGGTGCCACTCGCTATTGCACGGCACAGTGTTTCGCAGTAATTAAGGCATGCCTTCCATGTTCTGATTAATTTATTTTCTAATCGAGTTACGTGGTTACAGCTTGTTATTTGTGGGTAATCAGCAACTCTTCCTTCCTTTGTATATTTAATATGTCCCGTGTATGTTTGTGTTACGTTTCTATGGCCCCCCGGCCCCCCCGGTGCTCCTCTCTCCATGAACTACACGAAGGATCGTGGGGGGACATGGGGTCCCATTCTGCTTTACTCCGGAGGGCTGGCAGAGCCCAGCGAGGCAGCTTCACAGGGTGCTGCACTGGCCAGATGGACCGCTGCGGAACTTTCCCCAGCCCTCGTCCCATCGGATTTAAGGTCTGCTGAGGCTGTGTGGGAGCTGCCCCCTTCTCTCACGTTGCCTGTGCTCCCACCTTCCCCATGGGCATGCGCTGCTGGTCCAGCAATACTGACCATCGGTCCCTGAGCTGCCCCACTGTGACCCAGAGCAGACGACACTGTTGAAAAATCGGGGTCCGTTCGTGTTCCTCAAGCCTGTCTGCATCCAGCAAGTGCCCCAAAAGAGGAGTTCACGGGTGGATCATGGGGAAGAGGGAGCTCTATTGCTGGCTTCTCCTGAATCGCCGCCGCCCTGGGAGGAGCAGCCCGTGAGACCATGCCGTGGGCATCTCGAAGGCAGCTGCCGTGTGCCCCTGCTCTCGGACAGGCTTCTTGTGCTTGTACGCGAAGCCCAGCTTCTCCCCTCGCTGTGGGACCGCACGCAGGTGAGTGAGCGGGGAAGGTCGCAGGGACCAAGGCCAAGCTTGTGACGGCTGAGCCTGAACTGGTTTCGCTGGGAGCTGTGGCTGGCCAGGCAAGGCTGAGCAGAACTGGGCTCAGGCAGCGGCTAGAAAACCCTCCCGGTGAGACCGCTGCCCCTCTGCTCTCCACTTCTCCTTAACCTTCTTGCCTAAAGCAGCGAGAAAACCCCAGCCCCAACCTGAGCAGAGCTCCTTCTTGCCCAGGAGAAGTCCTACCGCACGTCCTGCTCGGCCCTGCCAGCGCGCGCTTCTGCGCTGGACGGAGGGGACTCTTCCTCGGCACTCTGGGATTTCTTGCAGCGAGCATCTTTTTTCCCTTGTGTCAGAGAATGTAAAGTCCCAATCTTTCTACGCACGGGTTCATAGCTCTGCCAAAGAGCCGTTCTCGTCTGTCTGCCCTCCGAGGGAAACAGTCGGTCCTTTCAGGCTCGTCCTGGCAGAACGTTGCTGGACGTTTATCTTCACGGTTTCCTTGCTCAGAGCCGCGTTTCACCCAGAGGCAGCCCTGTGC
>NW_010518889.1:238-450 GCF_000687285.1 Phaethon lepturus | reverse complement strand
TTCCCAAGGCTGCCCCCCGGGCGGGGGTAACGGCTTTGGCTTTCTGGAGGATTCCGCCGTTGGCTGTGAAACAGCGCAGGGAGGCTCTCACGGCTTATATCCTCTCAGGCTTCACCTGTTAGGGCCTCTGCAGTATTTAAAACAGGTAATTTTTAGCTACTTTCCACCCTCCAGCGTCACGGTAGCTGCTTCTCCCGTGGTGTATTATTAGT
>NW_010518889.1:0-213 GCF_000687285.1 Phaethon lepturus | reverse complement strand
TTATTAGTCCATTTTTTTAAATAATAGATCAGTATGGGAGCCATTACTCAACCCAGCTGCCGCCTAATGGCGACGCCGCCAGGCCGGTCTCTCTGCCGCCGAGATCGCCGTCTCCTCGGCGGGTTATTGCAACGCTCCTGCTCCGCCCTGGCAAGGCAGCCTTTGAGGAAGGGGCTTCCCGGGGGGTCGCGGGCCCGGGTGGCGGTGGGATGA
>NW_010518888.1:0-4172 GCF_000687285.1 Phaethon lepturus | reverse complement strand
GCGTCCCCGGTTGCTGGGTCTCTGCTGCAGGAGCTCATCCCTCCCCTCAGGGACTTCGAAGCGTGCAGATGGAGGTGATGCCCTGACGGCCAGGAAGGGCTGTTTTCCCATGGCTGGGTGGGAGGTGATGGCCTTTGAGAAGGTGAGGCAAAGCCCTGAGGCAGAGCAGCCTTGCTTGAAAGGGGCTGGCTTTGTGGTCTGCTCTGGGGTGCCTGAAACCTTGTCTCTTGTCACAACCTGGCGCGGCCTTTGCAAGCAGCCTCGGTGGGCAGAAAACTGGGGAAACATATCGGCATCTCAGCTGGTGCCTCTGCTTCCGGCTCGTTCCACACTGCTGGCGTTCAGTGTCCCTGCAAGTGACAGCTTTATTTGTGCCACCAGCATCGAGAGGATGAGCATGGGTGAAATGGCTGGTGCCCTTGTTCCCTTGCAGGAAATGCAGGCACTATAAATTACTTCTTTTCTCTGGCTGCTGGGTGTCTGCAGGCCACTGTAGCTGTCAGAGTGATGTACTCAGCACGAGCTAAAGTGACCAGCATTTGGGCACTGTCAGCACCTCTGGAATGCACCAGCACGGAGCCAACCCAGGCTTTGTTGCTTATTCAGGTGTTCTTGGTACTTTCCAAAACAGGGACCCTGCTGCTATGCTGAGTGACTTTGGGCAAAGACTCGGTGCCAGGAACTGTGTGTGCAGCGGGCGGGAGGACGCGGCGTCAGGACCGATGGCAAAGGTGAGCGTCTGGGACACTGCAAGCTGTTTGCTGAGATGCATCGTGGAAATACACTCATCGCCAGTTAGGGCATGCTGATTAGACAAATAGCTTCTGCTGGAGTGGAGAGAGATGCCTTTTTAGATCTTGTAGGTGGAACTATAAACACTTTCATAAGCCAATTCACAGGAGCAGTACAGATCAGGGTGACTCTTGTGTTTGCAACCCTTGTTGAAATCACATTGGCATGAGCACTCGGAGCAGGAAATACATGGCTTGCATTTTAATTAGCGCTTGCCCTCCAAACAAAAATGCATCTTTGGAACCTCATTAGCAAAGCCAGTTCAAACTTGTATAGCGATGATTCAAAGGAGCAACAACAGACCAGGCAGGCTTAGTCCGTGTTGGTATCGGAGGTGAAGCTGCTGAGTGTCTGACACTTTCCATCCCTGTTGAAGCCATTGGGGGAACATGCTGACAGGGGGTTGAGTTTGGAAGCCTTGGCCAAGTAGTCGGGTCTCTCTGGTATTGGGCAGTTGCTGGCTAACTCTTGCTTCTCACTGTGATCTTATCCACTGGTGTGTATTGAGTGCTTCCCCGTGTCCGCAATGTCATTCTTGATGCTGCAGCTGGTGGCTAAAAGCCTGCAGCTTTTCATGCCCTTTTTCATTTTGTGCAGCTGTTATGTGGCAGAGGTGGTTGTGCTGGGCACCTCTCACAGCTGGTGTAGTTGGAGCACCCTTTATCGTGGGCTTTTGGTTATCATTTGGGGTACGGTAGGAAGCAGGACATACATAAATTAGAGCAGCCCAGGAATAGCATTTGTTACAGGAAGGTGCCTCAGTGAATGTATTTAATTGCTTTAATTTTTTTTTTTTACACATTTTTGGCCATCTCGAGCTATAATTGACACTAGAGTTACTGCTTGTCCTTCCTCAAGCTCTGCAGGTCTGAGTGAACATGTATGGCTTTACAGTGCCACAGCACAGGCAGGGTCTGCCAGGCGCAGCTGTGCCTCAAGTCATGGCTTTGGTGGGCAGTTGGGAAGTCTTTCCAAAGCTGCCCCATGCCTGTGCAGGGGTGAATTGCTGTCCTTGGGGAGACTCACACATCACAGAATCATAGAATCACTAAGGTTGGAAAGGACCTTCAAGATCATCAAGTCCAACCATTAATCCAGTGCCACCATGTCCCCTAAACCATGTCCTGAAGCACCACATCCACACGTTTTTTGAACACTTCCAGAGATGGCGACTCCACCCCCTCCCTGGGCAGCCTGTTCCAATGCTTGACCACTCTCTTGGTGAAGAAATTTTTCCTAATATCCAATCTAAACCTCCCTGGCGCAACTTGAGGCCATTTCCTCTTGTCCTATCACTAGTTACTTAGGAGAAGAGACCAATCCCCACCTCACCACAACCCCCTTTCAGGTAGTTGTAGAGGGCAATGAGGTCTCCTCTCAGCCTCCTCTTCTCCAGACTGAACATTGCTGATTCCCTCAACCGTTCCTCGTCAGATTTGTGCTCCAGACCCCTCCCCAGCTCCGTCGCCTTTCTCTGGACACGCTCCAGCACCTCAACGTCCTTCTTGCAGTGAGGGGCCCAAAACTGAACACAGGATTCAAGGTGCGGCCTCACCAGTGCCGAGTATAGGGGCACGATCCCTGCCCTGCTCCTGCTGGCCACACTATTCCTGATACAGGCCAGGACGCTGTTGGCCTTCTTGGCCACCTGGGCACACTGCCGGCCCACGTTCAGCCGGCTGTCAACCCCCAGGTCCTTTTCCGCCGGGCAGCTCCCCAGCCACTCCTCCCCAAGCCTGGAGCATTGCATGGGGTCATTGTGACCGACATGCAGGACCTGTGTCCGAGGGCTCTTTGCCTCTGATGCCACTGATGTCGTTGAAGGCAAAGCAGCTAAGCCCTGCTTTGGTGGGTGCAGCAGCGACGTGCCTGCAAGGCTGGAGCATCCCCTTGTTGCGAGGTGGCACAGGAAGCCACCGGAGCACCATGCTTGCTGCAAAAAGCAGCCTCCCCCAGAGATGCTGCTATCTGAGGCATCTGCTAGCCCCAGCCAGAGAGAGGTTTTCCCTCACTGCCACAAACTGAGATCCACAATGCTGCTTCTAAATGCCCTCACTCTACTTCACAATACGGAGCAAAGAAAACCAGGCTTGGGCTAATTAAGCTGGAAACATAACATTGCAATTTGTAGCTGATTAAATCTTTCAAACAATGTTTATGTTAACCTCCTTCTGATTTATTTTCTTATAAAGCCTTGACTAGGAAATAGTCCAGTGCGTGGGGAAATGCTTCCAGATGGAGCACAGTCCGCCTTGCCAGATGCTTGAAGCTCAGAGTGTGGATTTTTCACTCGCTGTGGTCACAGCCGAGAGAGGTGATCTGGTCCATCTCAGCCATTTTTGTACGTAGAAGGTGATGCTGAGCTGCAGTTCTTGCTTTTGCTGCAGGAATGAGTCCGCCTGTAACAAGGAGAGGGCTGTGAAACAGCACGTGGGAAGGGGCATCGAGACAGCCAGTTCTCGGCTGGCGATGTCCTGCCTCTCTTACACACACCTTGCACCTCTGAGCCGGGGCTTTGCTGCCTGTGGAGGCTGCTGTGAAATGCTCCTTTGAGTTTATCTCTGGAGATTGTAGAGGCCTACTGCAAAAATCCAGTTTCCTTTTACATGCTGCGCGTGCGTATCCATTTATGCTGTCCTCCAGCCCTTCTTTCAGCTCCAAGTTGGCAGGATGCCTGACACATTTACACAGGATGCTGATTTAAGGAATTAGTCTGTAGAAGCATAGACGATAGAGACAGAAGGGACCTTGAGGCCATCTGGAGAGTCCCTTCCACAGACTGCTTCCCCTCTCCCAAGTCACTCCAGACACATTTGTCAGATTTGCTCTCAGCTCCCTTTTCTGAAGGAAGTTCCACTTGGCTGCTGCTCACCTTCTTCCTATTTTCCAATTCCTTAAAAAAAATATTTATTGGGACTGGAGTTTTTCAGGGCTTAAAGGTCATGTGGTCTATGTACACCCACTTCTTCTTTTTCTTCTCCCTTTTTCAAAAAGGCTGTGATTTACCCATTCTGGTCTCGACATCTCGGAGACGGCTGCAGGGTGAGTCCCTGGGAAGAGGGCTCTGGGCAGCGCAGGTCGAGGCGGGGACGGGGTGCCATGGGGTGCCACCGCTGCCAGAGCAAGTGCTGGAGCGATGAACAGCCTGTGCTTGCAGGGAAGATAGCTCCAGAGGTCAAGGGGTTTTCACTGCGGAATTGTTAACTTAACTGTTCATTTAATTATATTTTGACTAAATTAGATTATCTTTTTTTTTTTTTTTTAATTTCACCAGCAAATGATTCTCTGCATAATTAATGCTGGCTGATTCTGCTAATTCATTTACTGCTGCTGAGGAGACAGAGGTTTTGGTTACACTGTGAGCCGCATGCTGGTTTCCA
>NW_010518887.1:0-810 GCF_000687285.1 Phaethon lepturus | reverse complement strand
TTTTCCTCCTTGTTAAACTCCATCCTGATTTCTCCAGCCTGGGGGTTGGCAGAAACGAGCTGCCCTGCGAGGGAACAGGAGTTTGTTTTTTGCGGAAGAGGGAACCTGTAGCAGGCTGGGAACGGCACGCTTGGCTCGGGGTCTCAACTGTGGTAAGAGGTTTTTTTACTGATTGCAGTAATGCAGGGGATTTGGAACGAGCTGCATTGGGTAATGGGCTATAATTTGGTCCAGGTTTTGCGAATACATTGTTGAATATCCAAAAGAGAGAAAAGGAGCAAAAACTCCGGGGAGATTTCTGGGAGGAGGCAGAGACCAGGGCCGAGTATCTGCGTGTTCTCGGAGGCTGCTCTTCTCACGGGGCAGCGCCTTGCATCATCCCCCAGCTCAGCAAATTACGACTTAATCCTCTGCGGTGGCTTTGGGAAGGGGTGAGGCTGGGAAGGGAGAGGGGTGGGAATAAGAGGCCATGTGCAATTTTTGCACCTATCATCGGCCAACTGGCACGCCACGCTCCCGGCTGTTCCCGAGCTTTCCTGGCTTTTCTGGAGCAGCGTTTGATGCTTGATCCTGACACAGCAGCAGACACTTGTTTCCCTTCCTAAAAGAAGGTCCCACAGGCAGGCCCCAAGCTGGCCCCAAGAAGCCCCAACACACCCATCCTCCCCTCCCTTCCTATTTTCCCGGCGTTTTTCCCCTCTTCTGCATCCTCTGGGAATCCTCCGCCCAGCAAACCTGCGCGATCGGAGGCGGAGAGCCAGCGCGCGGCCGGTTTGGGGGGTCCGGTTTTGCAGCAGGAGCCGTGGGTGC
>NW_010518886.1:14452-14755 GCF_000687285.1 Phaethon lepturus | reverse complement strand
GGGAGGGTGCGCAGCCATCCGGCCCCATCGCCCCGGCGGGACGCTCCTCCTCCTTGGGTATCAGAGAGGTTTGAGGTCCAAGATGTAAGGGAGCGTGGGGAAAGCAGGGTGGTTTCCAGGGAAAGGAAAGGTCTGAGGGAGGGTGCGCAGCCATCCGGCCCCATCGCCCCGGCGGGACGCTCCTCCTCCTTGGGTATCAGAGAGGTTTGAGGTCCAAGATGTAAGGGAGCGTGGGGAAAGCAGGGTGGTTTCCAGGGAAAGGAAAGGTCTGACGCCATGTGGGGACAGCGCTCGGCCGCTTTA
>NW_010518886.1:13382-13734 GCF_000687285.1 Phaethon lepturus | reverse complement strand
AGCATGTGTGGGGCAGCGGGAGGTGCGGAGAGTGGGTCCCACCTGGGTGGGACCGGGCGCCTCAGCCCCGGGCACACTGCTCTTCCCCAGCAGGTCCTCTTTCAGGCCAGGCACCCAGCAGCCAAAGCAACCCATGGTCAGCCGTGCGCTTGGGCCACCATCACAACGGCCTCTCGATGTCACATACTGCCTTCTCACCACCCGTTGTCCCCCAGCCCATAAAAAGGCAGCCCTGGCCCGGCCACCACATGCCTGCAGTGCCAGCAGTTGGAGCAGGATGGGAGCAGGAAAGCTGCAGGCAGCGATGACCAGCTTCTGGGTGCTGCAGCCCAGCGTCCAGCGAAGTGGCCAA
>NW_010518886.1:593-13310 GCF_000687285.1 Phaethon lepturus | reverse complement strand
AAGGAGGATGTGTGGAAACTCTTTGCAGAGGATGGCATGGAACCAGTGGAGGTCAATCCACTGGAAGATGAGAAGTCCATGGAGGTCAAGCCACTGGAAGAGCAGGAGGAAGCCATGGAGGTTGATCCAGTTGCAGCAGACCTAGCTGGGTACTGCAACACTGATGCCAGGCTATGCTTGAAGACGGGAGCCCATTGTGCTGAGAGGGTCTGGCCCCACCCAAGACGCTATGGGTATGGGCCCAGCTCCTCACCAGTGGCCAGGTATGCGGCGGGGGGGGGGGCGGGGGCGGAGGGCATTTTTGCACGTGACTCCCTGCCATCAATCAAGCAATCCATCAATTAATCTCCATCCACCCATCCATCAATCTCCCTTGAAACATGGTGGAGCTTCAAGTGCTAGTTGGGCTCTTCCTCCCCGCCCTGCACTGCCCTGCCCCCAGATATTCACAGAGCATCTCCCTTGCCCTTTCCAGCATGCAGGTAGCATGGCAGCGCTGCGAGGAAGTCACACTACAGAGACTGTCCGCGGCAAATACGCACCCTGTGCTGGGCACATCTCTCACCAGCCGAGTTTGCAGAAGACAGAGGATCAAAGCATTCCCGAGATCTCTCCTCCTCAGATAAACCTGTTCTAACCTTGGCCTTGTGAGACCTTCTGGGCCACACTAGGGGGATTGCTGGAACAGGAGGGCGCAACACTTTGTCGAGGTCTAGCACACAAGACCAGGTCAGCACCTGGAGCTTTTGAAACTGCCTCTCTCTTCTTAATACCAGCTCAGTCACTCACAGCCAGGTTAGAATCACTGACTCATAGATTCATGGAACGGTTTGGGTTGGAAGGGACATTCAAAGGTCATCTAGTGCAATCCCCTGCCATGAGCAGGGACATCTTCAACTAGAGTAGGGTGCTCAGAGCCCTGTCCAACCTGACCTGGAATGTTTCCAGGGATGGGGCATCTATCACCTCTCTGGACAACCTGGGCCAGGGTTTCACCACTCTCATTGTGAAAAATTTCTTCCCGGTATCTGGTCTAAATCTGCCCTCTTTTAGTTTAAAACCATCACCCCTTGTCCTGTTGCTACAGGCCGTCCTAAAGAGTCTGTCCTCTGGTTCTCCAGAGCCATGAGACACGGCACAAAGCTTTGTGTCAATCCCTACGCAAACCAGCCCAAGGGGTTCAGGGAAGCATCAGTGGTATTTCAGACATGTAGTTCTTCAAACACTCCCTTCCCCCCAAATCCCAAACCAGCATTGCCAATACAGATTCTGCGTGCCCCTGGGGTGCACAGCCAACCTGCGACAGGTCTGCCAAGGGGAAGCCTTTTCCTAACGTGCCACACAGCAGCTCGGTGTGAGTCTCCACCTCTCCGACCTGCTCCGGTCACTCAGGCTGCAGGGAAAACCCTCCCCTGCTGCCCCATCCCCTGCTTCAGCATGAGCACAAGGAGCATTGTGGTGTGGGGCTGCCCAGAGCCCAGGCTTGGCACTCGCGAAACAAGACTGGGACCAGAAGCTGTGCCCGGGCTCATAGCTACTCCTTTATTATAAATCATGCCGTTACGTCGCTCCTCCTCAGAGTTAGTATGTTAAACATTTTTCATTATATGTATATCTATATAAAAAGGTGAAAACACCCACTCCCCTCACCAACATATCAGAACGGAGCATGGCACCAGGAAGGAAGAGAAATGAAGGCCCGCTCGACAGCCAAACGGGATTTGCTGAGCACCAGAGAAGCTGCGATTGGCTGATGAGCAGGTAAAAATACAGATGGTAGAGTAACACATGAGGGCTGGCAGGGCAGAGAGGTCTGCTCTGGGGAAAGAGGGCTGTCCACCTCCCTGCACCCTACGGATGACCCCCAAGGGGAAGAGAACATGGCTTTGGACAAGTTTTCCCATCTCTGTGATGCAAAAGGCCCGAAAATAGTAATACCAGTAACGGTACAAAAACCACATGCTTTGTAGATTGAAAATTCAGGTCTCCTCCACAGGCTCGGGTGGCCCATGGAGAAGTCGTGTGTCGGCCCAGATTTGGCCAGGAGGTGACCTGGAGGAATTCTAAGCCTGCTCTTTTCCCATGACTGGCGCTCTCCTGGGGCAGAGGAGCGGGTGGCACTGGGACCAGCACCCTGAAGCCACAGTGGCATGTGACAAGGCTGTCTTTGGAGGCAAAGCACCTTTTGGAGGCCAAGCACCTTTCAGAGGCAAAGCACCTTTGGAAGTAAAGCACCTTTGGAGGCAAAGCAGCTGTGGAGGCCATGTGGCGTTCACTGGGGAGAGCCCTGCCGAGAGCAGGCAGACTGGTCCCAAGTCACGGCTCGGCAATGGGGATGCTGTGACCAAGACAGTTCTTGTCCTGCATCCTCCTTTGCTTTCCTTCCTGCAGCCTGGCATGTCCTTGATGCCCGTTAAGTGACTGCAACCCCGAGCACACCTCGGCCCTGAACTCAGCTTGCGCTTCGAGGTATCTCTGCAATAAAAAATGGTCATAATAGTGACAAGGGCTTTAAGGAAAAATAGGGGGACACTCCCATCAAAGTAGGTTGTTATGAGAATTTGAATCACCCCCTCTCCCAGTTAAACTGGTGTCACCGCTCTGCTCACTGAGTCACCTGCTCTTTGTCTCCTGCTGCATGACCCAAGGTGACAGGATGCAAAGCAAGGAAACAAAATTCCTGCTCCAACCCCACTCCCCACAGCAGCTCATCTTCACCCATCGCCCAGAAGCCACAAGCCACGCTTGTCACACGCGGCACCTGAAACCTCCTCCCTGTCTCCCCTGGGATCCCCGAGGGAAAGGCAGAAGCCCCCAGTTCGCTCAGCCTCCCCGAGGATGCCCCACTGCAGACCGCGATGCCCCGTGAAGCCCTCAGGACACTGGCGCAGAACGGGATGAGGCAGGAGCGGGGAGAGTGGTGCCGTTTCGGTGGCTGCCTTGGCGCCTGCAGGACCTGGGTCCACTACTAATAAATAACAATGTCAGAATTTCAAGTCATGTCCCTGCTGCTGCGCTCTGCCCAGCTTCTCCCTCTCACACCACTCATCGACCGGCTCCTGTCACACTGGGCCGTGGTGGTGTCTGCAGCGGCTGGCAGTGGTTTAACTGGGAACCTGCGATTGTGAAGCTTGGGGGCGAAGGGTACATGTCTTTGGGGACGCGTTTGGGTGACGCCAGCTCCCACTGGAAGCACGACCAGTGTCTGTGTTGGACCCAGGGGAGATTCCCAGGGCAGCGAGGAAGGGCATGGCTCTGTGGCCCTTCGGCGTAGCTTTTGCCTTCCAGTTTTCCCGCGGGGGTCACTCGGTGTCCCTAGTGCCCCTGGCATGTTTTACAGCACATCTGTCGGAAGTAGGTCCGGCTGCAGAACTTGAACTTCAGGACGAGTGGGCAGTAGGCCACCTTGTTCACATCCTTGCACTCTGGATGGGTGACAGAGGGAAGGAGAGTTACAGCTGCCTCGGGGGCGAGGAGTAATACGAGCTCTTTTTGCACCCCACTGCCCAGCTCCTGGGGGCTTTTTGCCAGGAAGCAGCAAGATGCAGCCATGCTGAAGAAGCTACTGAGAACCTCACTAATGAAAGCCTCTCTTTGCCAAGGTGCAGATACTTCATTTATCAGGGTCATGGCATGCCAGTTTGGCCTGGGGCCAGACGGGACAGCACCAGGTCTCCCCATGAGAGCCTTACCCCACAGCACAGCACCTAGAGCCCAACTCGGACTGTGCTGGCTCTGGTGCCCCTGTAGCACATAGCCCCCAAGACTGGCAATGCAATCCCTCACCAGTCCCCCACCTCTCTCACCTTCAGGGTTGTCCGTAGGTCCCGACTCGCACTTGGTCTCGCACTGCTGCATGTTGGGCGGCTGCAGGGTCTCCACGCAGTCGCTGGACGGCTGCCCGGTGTGAGCCAGGCACTGGACGGATCTTCTTTGCTGGCCAAGGCCACACTGCGCAGAGCACTGCCGGGAAACAGCACAGCACAGAGCTTCGCCGCCACAGCTTTAATAACGTGGGGGGAGAGGGTACAGCCAGGTCTTAGGAGGTGCAAAGAGTGGATGCAGTCATCCCTTCCCTCACCAGCAGCTGCAGGGACCCCACTGGCACGGCTGAGTGTTGCGGCCCTGCTTCTCAAAAAGCTTGGTTCAAACCTCTGGGACTCAGCAAGGGTCTCTCCATCCAGCCCTAAATCACCCGCCTTTCCCAGGCCTCCTGTACCCTGATGTTACCCTGCAGGTCGAGGGGTGTTAGAGGGAAGGGAGTACTGTCAGCATTGCCCTGCTGCAGGTGCCAGGCTGGGCGGTGGCAGGTGGCCCAGAAGTGGCCCCGCTCGCCGCCCGCCCAGCCCACCTCTGCAGCCCATTGCTCCCACTGCACTGCTCGCCATGCTCACTGCCCTGCTGCCCCCCAGATACCTGTGGGGGCCCTCCAATGACTTCTGTGGGGCCCTGCTAGGCCCGGGAGACTCCCTGGGTCAGCTGTGTGCTTGGGCCACCATCACCATGGCCTCCTGAGCCAAAGTGGGGCAAAGAACACCCCACGGAGTCCTGCTGCCCCCCAGATAGTTGTGGTGGCCCCACTGGGTTCTGCTGGCAGGTAAAAGCCTCAAGTGCACTAGGATTTGAGGTGCTGGGCAGGCAGAACCTTCTTCAATAACCCCATGGAAAGGATTGTCCCTACCTCTCCCCACTCGCCAGTCACCCAGCGTGGCGGTGGGCAGCGCCGCAGGTTGCACCTCATACTGGTCGGGGGTTTGGAGCCTTCGTAGCACTGGGAGGTGGGCAGAGTTGCACTGTGGTCACCACTCTTGCAGAGGACAATGCGGTGGCGGAAACCTGGCCCACAGCTTGGGGTGCACTGCAAAGAGAAGACATACGCGGTCAGGATGTACAGCAAAGAGCAGAGAGAGGCAGCACTGGCTCTCCCCACCAGTGCTCCCACCTTGCCTGTCTCCTGAGCTACAAGACCATTTCCCACATTATGCTCTCCAGGGCCAGTGGCCATCACCGATGCTCTGACCTAGTGACTGACACTGTCCTCCTAAGGATCAGCACCACCAGAGAGGTGAGGGCTGATGTTAAGCACTTACTTCAGACCAGTCCAGGGCGACCCACTCTGGAGGGCATGTCTGGTTATTGCAAGGCTCAAGCATCTTTGGCCGTGGATGGGTGCAAGAAGCATCATCCAAGGTCTTCTCCTCAGTGGCAGAGATCTTGCGCTTGCAGAAGACGCTGCGTGTGTGGACGCCTTCATTGCAACTTCGGCTGCATTCAGACCAGTTCCCAATCACCCACCTGGAGACATGTAAAACAGCAAAGCTTGCAAGGGGCACGGTGGTCCATGCTTGTCCCCATACTCCTGTACACAGCCCTATTCCTACTCTGGCCACAGCTTCCCAGGCAGCTCTGGCTGAACCACACAGTTCCTCCACATCTCCCTTTCCCCTTCAAGAGGGAGCAAGGGCCAGCCAGGGAGGGGCTGGCACAGTTTCTGAAGGACTGCACTGAGTATCTGCTCTGCACCAAAGGACCAGATGGGGAGGGCTCCTTTCTGCCAGCAACCCAGCAGCACAGGGAAGGGGTCACACTACAGAGACCATCCTGAGTCAACACACCATGGGCTCAGCACATCTCTCACCGAGCAAGACACGGTGTAGCTTTGTGCACAGAGCATCATGGTAGAGACAGGTTTCTGCTCCCTGCATCACCACTGCCCCTTCCCGCAGTGATGCACATGAGCTGTGCAGGCTGCGCACTGTATTGTGCTCATGATGGGGCACAGAGGAGAAAACTGTCTTCCTTCCCCAGCAGAGCTGCTCCAGCCAGGTAGTGTCACCCCTGGGCACTGTGGCAGGGGACTCTGACTTGGGAACGGCAGAGAGGGGGGAATTTCACCCTCCTCCACACTGGCTTTTTACACCCACACTCCCTTGATCTGCTCCAAGCTGTGGTACTCACGCTGGGGGGCATGGTTCAGTATTGCATGGTCTCTGACGCTCTGGCATTTTGGTTTCAGGGCTACAGAAATGGTTGAAGACAGTTGAGCCATCAGAAAGTTTCTTGCATACCACAGATTGGATCTGGCTGCCTGCCAAGAAAAAGAGGCAAGGGGGAAAGAGAGGAGGATCCTGAGGCCAGCGCTCAGCCAGGCTGCAGGTACGAGCCCCACAGCTCTGCTCCAACATGGGCAATGTGGGGGGCCAGCCACATGTCACTGCGCCTCACAAAGCCTGAACCTACTTCTCTATTCGTAATCAAGGCCTCCTTTGCCTCTAACATCTCCAGAAAATAAATGGATGCGGTGAATACACACTAGCCAGGGCAGGACCCAGCTGAGTCTGTAGAGGATGGAGGATCAAAGCGTTCCAAAGATCCCATCCTCCAATAAACCTGTTCTAAACTTGGCCTTGTGAGACCTTCTGGGCCACACTGGGGGGATTGCTGGAACAGGAAGGCGCAACACTTTGTTGAGGTCTAGCACACAAGACCAGGTCAGCACCTGGAGCTTTTGAAACTGCCTCTCTCTTCTTAATACCAGCTCAGTCACTCACAGCCAGGTTAGAATCACTGACTCATAGATTCATGGAACGGTTTGGGTTGGAAGGGACATTCAAAGGTCATCTAGTGTAATCCCCTGCCATGAGCAGGGACATCTTCAACTAGAGTAGGGTGCTCAGAGCCCTGTCCAACCTGACCTGGAATGTTTCCAGGGATGGGGCATCTATCACCTCTCTGGACAACCTGGGCCAGGGTTTCACCACTCTCATTGTGAAAAATTTCTTCCCGATATCTGGTCTAAATCTGCCCTCTTTTAGTTTAAAACCATCACCCCTTGTCCTGTTGCTACAGGCCGTCCTAAAGAGTCTGTCCTCTGGTTCTCCAGAGCCATGAGACACGGCACAAAGCTTTGTGTCAATCCCCACGGGAACCAGCCCAAGGGGTTCAGGGAAGCATCAGCGGTATTTCAGTTCACAGACATGTAGATTTGAAGGCCGGAGGGGCTGCTGCAATTGGCTAACCTGTCCTGCATTACACAAGTAAATGAATTTCAAGGATATCATTCCACCTTCCATCACCTCTACCACCTACACCTGCGGTTGAGCCAGGGAATGGCATCCAGGTTGTTTGCCCTGACACTGCCCATAAGGTCATACTGACTGACACCAGCTTGCCTGTGGCTGAGTGCAGGGTGGGAATACGTAGTAACCTGAGAGCTCCTTTAGAGAGCAAAGCAGGTGCTAACATCTGTGCGCTGTCTCATGTGGCCCAGACACAGTGCGTGGGAGTCACAGGAATGCAGACACATGTCCCCCCTCCAGCCAACATGGGGTCAAACCTCACCCCCTGCACACAGCACTGAGCATTTGGTCCACGGGGTGTAGTGCCAGGAATACTGGTTTGAGGCATCCCTGCCGATGGGTGCGTTGAACTTGTACCGGATCCCCTGCAGCTCTGTCCGCACAAGGACCTGAGGAGAAAGGCACCACCGAGGCATCAGTGCCACCGAAGTCCAGCATGGTCGTGACCGTCCGGATGGCGTCCCATGACCTCAGCACGCTCTCTAAAATCCAGGGCAGCTGAAATATCCCCCTCTTCCCTTTCCAGTCCCTCCAGCATTGACATGGCAGCCACCAGTGATGACAGTGGTGCAGCCATGAAGGTGACACCATCAGAGAACAAGCTCCCATGCACTTAAAGATTGAATTGTTCCAAAGCCTGCCAGATTAGGGAGGGAGACCTGAGAATTTAGCTCAGTTTACTCTGATCTCTGTGCTGCTTTACTCCAGACATCAAGGACAGGGGCTGATTAGCTCCATTTCCCATGTAGTCATGGCAAGGTCTCTTTAGACCAGATCAGGAAGGGGTATGAAGGAACCATGTATACCAACCATGACAAAGAGGGTGATGTTGGTGGGTCCCAAGGCCTCCAGGGACTCAGGCTCCTCTGGGGATCTCCTGTAGTGGAATGTTGTGCCCGCGATGTCAAAGCGCCGTGGGGGATCGATGGAGAGCTTCCCGTTGATGTAGTACTCACCGCTCTCCCCTCTCAGCGCTGCAAGGACAGGGGAGCAAGGGTTAGCAGAAAGGCTGAACGCACCATTATCCAGCTTCGGCCAAGCGCTTCTCATTTGCCAGGCTCAGAGCACCGCTATAATGGAGGGTAAACCTCACCAGCCTCGTTTTACAGGGAGGGAACAGGTGGGGCAAATAAAGTAGGTGCCTGGGTCAGGGTCACAGAAAGTCACTAGCAGAGGTGGGACTAATGTACCCACTGTCTTGTCTCAGCCTGCCTGCCACCTCACCGTGGCAGGAGGATGCTGCAGGGTGCTCAGCCAGCTGCCCAGGGTGGTGATGGGGACACTTGGCAGTGTGACAAGCTGTGGCCATGAAGCCAGGCTCAAATCCAGCTGAGCAAATTGGGTCTTGGCTGCTGGGGCTACTGGAAGAGGCGGGTCCCCAGGAGCCTGGCTGTGGTTGCCCAAGCAAGTCGCTAGAGGGGGATCGGCTCGCTTGCTTGTTCCCACTCGCATTCCCACGCTCTCCCTGCTCGCTCTCTGCCACCGACACTGCGCTGGCACCTAGCGCTGCATCGCTCCTGCCCTCACTGCTGGCAACAACCTCATTGCCATGATGCTTTGGGGTGGAGAGGACAACGAGGATGGAGGATGTTCCCTCCACTCCCACTGTGGTGCAGGGAGCAGGAGGGACTGGTGGCAGCAGTGATACGAGCTTGGGCTGTGCTGCCAGTGCACAGAAATCCAGTCTGGATGGACACGAGGAGTCCCCAATACAGGTGGGCTGGGCAGGGAGGGGTGTTGGCATCTCTGAACCCAGCAAAGGGAGCTGGCCTGGAGGGATGCTGCGGAGAGCCCCGCTGCGACCTCCCACTGCTGCCGGCATCCAGGCAGGCTCCTGCTCCTAGAGAGCCGCTGTGGAGGCACCCGGCAGCAAGCCAGCAGCAAGCACTGCTGCCCACCCCTCTGCCCATCGCTTGGAAGACAGAAAGAGAAGACAAGGGGAAAGAAATAAGCCCGTTGTAAAAACAAGCCACAGCCTGGCTGGAAAATTAAGCCCAAGGAAAATGTGAGCAGGTCTATTTTTAATCCCCAGCCCAACATGCTGGCGGAGGGGGGGATGCCAAGGAGCCACAGCCAGCGCCAGGAACAGCGGGGTGTGGGGTTTGCTCAGGGTTATGCTGATGAACAGTGAGCGCAGGATGGAGGCAGTGCCACAGCAAGAGAGGGACTGTGTGGGCCACACTGATACAACCCACGCTGGCCTGGGACATGGCTGCTCTGCCAGCAGGCCCGGCTGCCTTCCTCTGCCCCCAATCCCAAGCTGGGACCCACAACCTCATCCTCTGCTGCAGTGGGAGATTTTCCTTGCTGGGCCTTTCCCACGCCCTGTTAACCGCGGGGAAATGGCAGACCAAGGGGTGTCTGGCTGGGATTTTAGTATCCCCCAGCCCCATCTCACCTAGGTAGTTGATGGAGAGGTTCAGCTCCCGGATGTCGATGTGGACGGAGCCCTTGGGAATCTGGATCACCTCCTCGTAACCTGTGAGACATCCCAGGGCCAGTAAGCAGTGATGCTCAGCCTCCGAGCCCGGAGCCAACCCTGCCCTGGGCTGGATGGGTGTGTGCTACCCTGTTCCCCATGTGTTAAACACTAAATGACATGCTGTCAGTGCAGAGGTGTTCGTTCAGCCACCTGCTGCAATTAAATGGAAAAAACACTACGGCTTGCCAGGACAGTGGCTTGCTTGCTTTGCAGTGTGGGCTCTCGTGACGTGACCAGCCATGCTGGCGAGGTGCTGTGGAGCTGCGATCTCCATGGGCATCTCCATAGCCTGGCTCGAGGTCAACGTAAGCTGGGGAGAAGGGAAGGAGCTTGGCACTCTGTATCAGGGACTTGGGTGCCAATGGTGACTGGGGCACGGCTTGGTTGGTGAACAGGAGTGATTTGCTCCCTGCTTGCAGCCTGGTCCTACCCTTTGGGGTGCTTCGTATGTCCCTGCCTGTCCTGTGCGTCCCAGGAGCAGGTGAAGTCGAGAAGGGACTTGTGGGTGGGTTCACTGGCTGCGCTGGCCAGGCCGCTTGCTCCCTACCTCCCTCCGGCAGGGACTGGTTGAAGATGCCCTCAATGGTCTCGCAGGAGCTGCCGTCTCCCCCACACACACGACACTTGTCCTCCTTTGAGTCAGAGCCCAGGACACGGTCACAGCCTACATGCTGGAGGAAGGAGCAGCAGGGAATTAGCCATCCTGGCGGGGCCTTGTCCTCCCCACAGCTGCCCTGCAGCATCCCAGGGAGCCCAGCCCTGGGCCCCGCCTCACTTCCCCCCCACTGCACTGTACACCAGGCAGTGCTCAGCAACACCACTCTGCCCAACCCCATCTTTCTGCCACCCCCTTCCAGGGACAGCCCTGGGGGGTCTGTCCAAGGCTGGGGGGGCACAAGCAGGGCCCAGGGCTCTGCAGGATAAGGCAGAAGTACGGGTTTCTGTGTTGAGCCGGGGGAGCTTCAGCAGCCCGGGGAGAGATGTGTCCTCGCTGCACCAGCATCGTGGTAGCGAGGCCACGTGAAACCTCCAGCTCTGCCCCGCTGCCACAGTACCTGGGCTAGCAAGTGGGTCACCACCACCACTGTGACTACCTATGGTGAAATCCCCCTTTTGTTCCACAGTATATTCAGCCCCATAGAGGCAAAAAGGTCCCAGAGACACAGGAAGGGAGACAGACAGAGAGGGAGCTTGTCTGCCTGCCCACTGGGGGACATTCACCACTCCCAGAGTGCTTTCCTATAATTAAACTTTTATAGCCCTCCAGATCCCATTTCTAGGGGAATATCAAGTGCCTGGGGCCACATGGGCTGTACATGCACAGACCCATTGCCAGTGCAGGCCAGTGTGGCACCTGGTGCACGGAGAGCAGACAGGCACGAGCCCAGAGGCTGACGTGCTCCTGCTCTCACAGGTGAACTGGGTGCCCAGGCAGAGGGATGCCCGTGTCCGTGGGGGCAGGTGGAGGACAGCACTCCCCTGCCCAGGCATTTCCCCTTGCCTCCCCATCCCCAGCCTGTCCCAGAGCCCAGCAGCACCTTGCACTCCCCGTTGACACAGATGTCGTTGGAGTCCTGCCGGCACGGTGTCCCGTCCACCACGGCTGCAGCCCGTTCTGTGTAGAAGTTGAAGCCCTCAGCCAGGCAGTTGAGGGAACAGGCTTTCACACCCCCTGGGAAAGAAGCAAAAGCTCCAATGATGCCACCAAGAAGAGAGAGGAAAGACGTGGAGAGCCAGACCTGCTGCCTTACCCTCAGTCTCCCCACACCATCCTGCACCTGGCCCGCTGCACAGCTCCAGGTGTCCAGGAGGATGTCCCTGCTGAGCGGAGGGACCCAGAGAGACCCAGCCACCCTCCTTATTGATCAGCACTGAGTCAAGACCCTTGAACCGGACACAGGCGCATGGTGAGACACTCCCTTCTGCACAGCCTGGGAAACATGGGCTGTATGTGATGGGGAAATAAACCACCTGACTTGTTCTTATTTAGTGTTGGTCACTTTTGGGCTGTCAACAAGCTTATTTTACAGCTAAGGAAACTGAGGCAGCAGCTCTTAAGTGACTTTCAGCTACTAGACCAGGGCAACCAAGATTTTCAGCTTTTAGACCAGTTACTAGGTCAGAGCAACCATTTCTTTCTGTTCAAGGCTGGTGGATACTGAGTCCTTCACAGCAAAGATGACGACAGCAGCACGAGGACAAAGAGGAAGGATGCCCAAGTTATAGCTAAAATACCCGCTTCCCAACACCCCTTGCAAGAGCACCATCTAAGGAACACAGGCTGGATATCTGGATATCGGCTTATGGAGCCTGGGAGCAGGGCGTGGGGACTGGTTATGGAAGGAGACACCTGAGCAGAGCAGTTTCTTGCCACCTGTTACTGGATTTTATTAAATGCTGGTGCAGATCGCAGCATTTGCTGCCTTTACTGAGCATCCCAAGGAGACCCAACAGCCTGCATGACCCTGGCAGAGAGAGGTATGCCTGAGCTGTGGCAGTTCACTCCTGCAGGCACCAGCAACAGTCGGGAGCCGTGTGCCAGAGCTGGGAAGCACCTCAGCGGGGAGCAACTGAAATGTGCAAAACTTGCAACTTGATACAGCACATCAAAGCGGCAGAGGGAGGGGAGGGGTGGCCCAGCGGTGCCTGGGAGCAACCCAACGCAGCTGGGGGGAAGAAAGAGCAAAGTCAGGAGAGGGAGGAACAGAAGGAGACAGGAGAGGGGAATTCAGCAGCTTGGAGGCATGCTGTCAAGCAGGATGCCTGGGCAAGTCCCTAGAGAAGGCACTCGATCAACCCTCCTTCTGAAGAGCCATCCCCTTCCACAGCACCCCGGGCTCTCCCCTGCCTGACGGTGGAGCTCCAGGGCCACCGAGGGGGACAGCGCAGGCATGACAGCCATCGAGGCATGGCATGCCTGGACCCCAGGTCTGTCCAGCCAGACCTCAGGCGCAAAACATCACCAGCGAGGTAAGAAAACATGAGTCACGAGGGACCTAAGCTGGCTGTGGGATCCCCCAGCTTGGAGAGGCCATGCCACCAAGCCCAACCAGCAAAAGCACACCCCACGCATGCAACTGTCCCACCAACCTGGGAGGGGCTTGTGCTGGCCCTTCCTGAGATGTACCCATGATCTAGCCAGTTCTTGCTGGCTCG
>NW_010518886.1:0-520 GCF_000687285.1 Phaethon lepturus | reverse complement strand
CCCCTGCCGGTGGCCTCGCTCCTAACAGCACAGCGGTGTGCTCCGTCGGCCGCGCGGGACCCTTCGGCCGTGCCTGCGTGCAGCTCTCTAAGGCCGCGCTCTCTCCTGCTGTCACTGGAGTGCAGGGCAGACTATGCAACGAAGCAGAGCTGAGAATCAGCCAGAAACTCGAGCTTTCATTTCAGGGCGCTCAGATGGGTTTGCTAAGCTATTCCCATGCACTCCCTATTCCCTTCCTTGTCTCCAGCTACAAGGAAAAGAGACAGACACCTTGCTGTGCTTCCCTGGTGTCAGCTAACCCCTGCCACAGCCTGTTTCCACCTTATGCAACGAAGCAGAGCTGAGCAACAGCCAGAAACTCGAGCTTTCATTTCAGGGCGCTCAGATGGGTTTGCTAAGCTATTCCCATGCACTCCCTATTCCCTTCCTTGTCTCCAGCTACAAGGAAAAGAGACAGACACCTTGCTGTGCTTCCCTGGTGTCAGCTAACCCCTGCCACAGCCTGTTTCCACCTCGCTCC
>NW_010518885.1:0-730 GCF_000687285.1 Phaethon lepturus | reverse complement strand
ACCCCAACGCGCCGACGCTAACGAACAAACGCGGGCCGTTGCTCCACGCACAGGCCATCCGTTCCGCTCTCAGCACTTCTTCAGGCTCGCTGGGACCCTGCTCAACCCCGCAGCCGCGCTGTGGATCGGGCCTGGTGTGGGCACGTTTGTGAGTAACCCGTTTCCGTGAAAGGCGCATGATGTCGTGCCAGAAGAAGGCCTTTGAGGCCAAGTCTCTGATGTTTTTCATGTAACGCTAATTGGGGGGCCGCGCATCCAGCTGCTACCCCAGTTTTTCACAGCACCCCAGCCCGCGCCTTTCTGTTACAAACGTGAAGATTTTCAAACATCGGCAGTTTAGTTAGGACGGGTAGCTGGAAGTTGGCTCTGTGCGGTGACATCTTCACGTGATCCACATGCAACCAGAAAACACGTCCCGCGAGTCCCACCACGCTTCTAAGTGTGACGAAGACCCCTCCCGCGGTTTCCTCCTCATTTATTGCGCTCCAGGCTACTGATTTTCTTTTTGCTGAATTGAGGCGGGTATCAAGCGTTTGAACGCTTGTACAACAGCCGTACTCCGCCTCCCGCTGCAGGTCGGCGGTAGCCAGGCACTGCGGTGACAGGCACAGAATTAAAACCGAGGGTGGTAAACACCGGCGAAAGGGTGGAATAATTCGGGGTGGTCCGCCATGGGAGTAACGGGGTGACATGTAGCGAAGGAAAGTTTCGGTGCGACACGGAGGAAAAG
>NW_010518884.1:0-1884 GCF_000687285.1 Phaethon lepturus | reverse complement strand
GTGGGATGGGGTTGGGTGCGGGGAGGGGCCGGGGGCCACCGGAGGGGACCCGCAGCGTGGGGAAGGCGTCGTTGGGTCGCTTCACTGGTCAGCCAGGCTTCCCAAAAGGTGTCTGGGGGTGGGTGAGTCAGCAGAAATTCTCCCCAAAGCCAACATTACCAAACTGGGAGGAAAACCAAGATCGATGGCAAAACCCTCCTCCAAGCGGATCCACCAGCTTGGCCAGACTGTAGCAATATCCCAGCGCGTGCCGCGCCTCTTTTTTACATCCTCTCTGCCAGCTGTAGTTTCCCAGGAAGCCAATTACCGATCCCAGCGCTGCCTCCCTAGGACGGATCCTCTTGTCAGATCACGGACTGCCTGCCATGGTGCTAGAGCAGCGTCAGCAGACGACAGGACTCATCGCTCATGGTTTCCTGAGCTGCCTCAATCCCAACGGGGTTGAAACCCTGAAGCTGTCAAACAGCCGAGTGGCTACTTGACATGCAAAGCCTGACAGCTTCTCTTCTGTTTGCTTGCAAAAGGCCGAGGCTAAGATCCAGGGGGGTGATTTTCCTCTATTGTTTTTGTTTCTAATCTGCAAGGAATTGAGACAGAATAATAAGAAATGATGACTAATAACATGTTAAATCATAAAGTTGATCAATAGTGGACGTTTGGGATTAATTTTTCATTTCAACTGCTGTTCGACATTAGGAAAATGAACTGCGGCTGCAATTTTGGAGTTACTGACAAATCATAGTAACTTGCAGCGCTAAACCTAAATCTTAATGTATATGATTACACTAGATTACATTTTTATGGTATAATCTATATGTAAACAACTTACCTTTCCAAAACTTTCAAATACTTTAGTAGCATATCTTATTATTACAAGGCTGATGTTAAAAAGAAAAGGTGGTGTTTATTCTGCAATTTGTTTTATTGCTATTTATTTCTGGAAATACCGGCACCTATGAAGCTATAGGGTCCTATTAATGCAGACGATGCTACCAAGCCCAGTTCTAGCTCTTTCCTATACAGCTCAAAAACATATAAGTGGACTGAGCTCCCAGCAGGAACTGGCAGGCTTCACTGTACATGTCACACCTACTGGTTTATTTTCATGGGGTGAGAAAGAATTGCAACAGTTTCTTAGAAGGCTTTTTTGAAAATTTCAAACTGCATTTTTCTCTGCCACCTGGTTTCTTCTGCTGCTGATATTCTCTGTTACGGCAGGGAAAATCCAATTCAAGCCGGCTCTGATGTTGACATTACTCACAATGCAGATCAGCTAATCCCAGGTGTTAGTCCTCTGAAATGGGTTGCAGTATTTTATGTACGTTTACTCAGCTGCCCTTACTTAAGAGGACAACTCCTCATTTTAAAAATAACAGATCTGCCACAGTTCACTCTCTCCCTCTGAAGAGGTCTCTGCATTCAAAGCATTTCAGCAGAAGAGGCTCCCCTCTCTCTTTTTCTCCCCCAAGCCGCGGTATCTTTTCTGGAAGGTGTGTATTAGCAGATCTCTCCTGATGGAGGAGAGGATCTCCACCACCTCCCTCACCCACCGCTTCCCTTTCCCCTCCCTCCCATTTCTTAGCCAGCAGCACTTAGGCAGGCAGAATATCATGTCCAGAGCTGCTGCCAAGCCGCTTGCTGTGCTGGGGTGTGGGGGTGTGTGTGTCCGTGCGTGGGGAGAAGGGGGCAGAGAGGAGCCTGCCTGGGCGAAACCTGCTTTAAAACAGGCACACACCTCAGCCTGCACCTGACACGTTCAGAGCCGCTAAGTCACCTCCTACTCTCTCTTTATATTTAATTTCATCCCTCTAAATGTCAACACGTTTATTTTTATTATTTGTCACACGGGAGGTGGGCAAGAGCAGCGAAAGGGAGGCGAGGAGA
>NW_010518883.1:26901-50376 GCF_000687285.1 Phaethon lepturus | reverse complement strand
AGCTATCGGATGGGGCTTGTGTCCGTGGCCATGTAGCCAAGAAGTCCCGTCTTGCTCTTGTTTTGATCACCAGACCCTCCAAATCAACCAGGCATGCTTCTTCCTCCTGTCCTAGAGTGCGCCCTTTATGTCTGTATGTAGCTACCTGCTGGAGGCATCGTGCCAAAAATCTGTGACGTGTTTGCAGTCAGCCTGGTGCCCGTAGCAGGTCTGATAGCTCTCAGCTGGATGGAGACCAGGTGTTTGGGGAATTTGGGATTCTGGGCACCTCCCTCCCTTGTTCTTCCCTCGATAGTAGGAATCAGAAGCAGAAGGCCTCACGGTGGCTAATTTAGTTGTGCATAGTCCACGAGGAGTCACACATACACCCACTCCCCTTATTTATCTGTTACTGTGGAAGCGTCCTGCTCCATCGTGTCATCCTCTGGAGTAAGCACATACAGAAAGCCATGGGCTGCGGGGCAGGAGCATTCCGTTAGCAGTGGTCACAAAGCCGCCCAAGGGTTGCACAGCACAGGTGCCTCTTGGATGGTCCTGCAGATGCCCCACCCGGGTGTGGGACAAAGCCTTTGCAAGTGTATTGCAGGGACGGGTACCCTTCCCCTCCAAACACCTGTGCTGTAGAGTCCCTGATAGCCTTTTATTCTCTTAATGGTTCTGAGAAAGCAAAAAGCCAACTGCTATGCTTGTAACTGACTCCAGGAGGACTCGGTTTAAACCAGAAATAGCAAAGCATTAAGGACATTGCTTCTAATTACTGCAATTAGCTGGTATCCACGTCGGAAAGGCCTTTTTTCATCTAGAGCCTTTTAGTGGTAGGAATATGCTTTCTTTACGTAGAGAAAGGTCCTCTCTGCAGTCTTCACCTGGATACCATAGGAGCAAGATAAACATGAAAGAAGATGCCTTTGAGGAGGTTGGAAAGAGACTCTGGTTTGGCTCATGAGTATGTTTTGTTGCACTAAGTTTGCTCTATTTTTGTCTGTTCCTGTCTTCAGTAACCTTGGAAGGAACTGAAGCTACTGTATTTTCTGAGGGTGTCGGTTTTCTTGTCAAGAAAGCATTGCTGTGAGGCTTTGCAATGCTCCATTTTCTTCCCCTTTGACCAGAGCACAGTGCAACTATCCTGAAATGTCCTGAAGTCACGAGTTGAGCCAAAAAAAGAAAAATATTGAGTGCTTTGCTTCTTGCTTGTTTTTGTGTTTTTGGGTTGATTTTGTGGTTTTTTTTTTTTCCCCTCTGGGCTTTTAAAATATCATTGGTCATATTTTTTCAGCTTTCTTCAGCAGTAAAATGGGCTAGGAACTTGCTTGTGTTTCTTTGATAAATTTTTACGAGGGGAAAAAAAAAATCTTCATGAAATCACCGTCCTTCTGGGAACTAGGGCTTTAAGAAAATCCCAGGTAGTGTGAGATTTGCAGTAAAAGCCTGAGAGCTGGCAGTGCCGAGGGCCTGCTTTTTGTCCGTTGCTATAATTACGCTTTCCTTGAGCCCAGGGTAGCTGGAGTGCCTCGGGTCATGGGGAGACCCACAGCATCATGCCGGCGGCTCCTCTGCCACCCTCCCCAGCCCACATCCTTTCTGCAAGCACCCTGTCTCCGTCCTGGCATCCAGGATGAGGCTGTATGCTGGGGATCCGAGGGCTCTGCGGGCGGCACCTCCAGCTCCCAGGAAAGGCAGCCGGGACCTGCGCTGTCTGACGTGAAGCCTGCGCAGTCGTGGGGTGCCTGCTTCGTGCCGGAGGGAGGCCCTGGGCGTAGGATCCTCCGCGCCCTGTTAATTGTAGACGGCGCTGGTTATGGATCCTGTGGCTGATTTGCATATCAAAGCATCCGAGAGCTCTGTGGTGGGTAACGGAGGCAAGGATGATAGGGCTTGCTGGAGGCTGGGGCCGGATCTTCCTTGGGGCGTTTTGTGGTGTGTAGATGAGACGAGATGATGGAGGTGTTTGGAAAATGGAGATTGTCTCCATGTCGTTGAATGACAGCACCGTTAAGGCTTTTTTAATCTAGCAGCTGCTTGCCAGGGGGTGGGAACCAAGGAGAGAGGGAGCAATCCTCGGTGGCAGTCCCTCGGGCTGCCTCTGCCCTACCTCCTTCACACCAGTGACAGCTTGCACTGTGGCCTGCTGTGTCGAGCCCGCCAGCCATGCCTCCGGCCGGCAGCTCCTGCAGCGAGCAGCCGGTGTGCCAGCCTGCTGCCTGTTCTCCATGCTGCGTCTCGCACGAGGAGGCAGAGGCCCCGCTTGGAGCCTGAAGCAAAGGGACAGGTTTGCTACTACCTGAACTGGCTCTGCAGGGTCCCAGGTCTCACCTGATGGCTCAGGAGGCATTGGGGGTGAGCAGCGGAGCCTCAAATGGTCCGTGGCTCCTGGGATGCTGTGTGAGCCAGAGGAAGGTTCACCTGTGTCTGGTCTCAGCTGAGCTGTCTCCTGTTCCTCTCGGCTCTGGAAACAAGCCCGGGGAGCTTGGAGCTTGCTTGCAGGCTGAGCTGAAATGCAGGTTTCCAGGCAGGGGGAGAGGGAAGGAGTCCCTGTGTCCCTCCACCACTTTGATCTTCGCTAATGTGTTGCTGGTCTGATGCTCTAGCTTTGAACGACTGCGGCAGCCGGCATCTCTGAAGGTAGCTCTGCATTCATTGTGGGAGTGCGTTCTGCCTGGAGCCGCAGCCCTCAGCCTCTCTCCCTCGTCCCCTGAAGCTCAGGCTCTTGCTGGGAAGGACTCCTGGTCTCGCCAGCCATATGGCGAGTTGGTGCGTGCAGGAACTGTCTTGAGCGTGGCCTGCTCAGGAGGCACCTCTCTGCCTGCAGCCCTCGGCCTGTCGGCAGCTCCCTGTATCGCTCAGGGGAGTGAGTTGGGGGGGCAGGCTTGGTGCATTGGCTAGAAAGTTGGTTAAAAGGAGAAAAACAAAAATCAAGGAATGAAAAAGGAACACGCATATGTGTATGCACCCTGCAATGGAGAGAGGGTGAGATTTGTGAAGCCGGTGCCAAGCTTGTAAGGCAAAGGCTTGCAGTATGAAACGGCTTTTCTCTGAGCCTGCAGGCCTGTGGTTAGCACTGCCTTCTTGCTTCATGTCCTTCCAGCATGGAGCTGGGTGTCTGCCCTCTGCTCCAAATACAGATTAGCTGCAGGAAGCCCAAAACTCTCTTGCTAAGCGTGAGATGCAGAACGTTTTCCATGCTTCTCCATGCAGCACTCTGCCCTTCACAGCGTTATCTCTGCACACGCGATGTGTGCTCCCCGCACATGATTGTTAAGTGGTGCTGGAAATACTACTGTTTTCCCCGTGGCTTCTTGCACATTGATACTGCCTGCCTGCCATTCACCCTCTTCTGCTTTCAAGTCCCTTCCTCCTCATCCCTCATAAAGCCAGGTGAGGGAGAGGGAATGCTTTCCCAATGTCCCAGTGCTCCTCTTAGGCCAGGTTTTTACAGTGGCTACACAGCTTATATGAGCGAGATGGGGATCCTGCTGATGTAGCCCACCGCGTCTTTTGAGCTAGGTCTCCTGTTCTTGATGTGCTTTGGTCTAATTGTTGATGCCAGCAGCTTCTGCCCACATAGTTATTCTGCTGGGAGGAGAGAGAGGTCTTGTTTTATGTCTGCTGTCTTTCCACAGACAAATCACCACTTGGTAGTATGGGTCTGGCTTAACACAAGATTTTGAAGATTCCTGTTTGTGTGGACCGATCTGGGAAGATGTTTGTGCTATTGAATTAAAGGGGCTGGATATCTGAAGGGACTGTGTATTTGAAAGGCAGCACATTGCATCAGCACCAGGAGAAAGCAGCTGCAGGCAGGATTCATGTCTACCTGTTTTCAATATGTTCTGCAGTCGCTTTCCAGAACCACCACAACGGTGCTGCCTCTGAGCAGCAAGCTGAAGAACCTCTCTGCCTTTCTGTGGCTGGAAGAGCGACTGCTTTAGGTCTCTCCTGTCCGACCGTTGCCTGTCGCTCCCTAGAAGGACTGTCTGTCCCCAGAGCTACTCCTGTGAGTCCCTGCGTTGGGCGCGCTCATCCCCTCTGCACCCCTGTAATTCTGCATGTGGAGCAATTGCTTGCTTTGACACCCCTTCCCTTTCACCTAGGGATGCTCCCACTGGGTCCATGCAGGTTTCTTCTCCTGGCTCAGTGCGGAGCATCGCCCTGCAGACAGACAGCTGCCACCAGCAATGTGACCTCTGGCTCTGTCACGCCAACAAAATGGCCATGTGGTGTTGCTCGTGGGGAGGTGTTGTGCACTCTCCTTTTGACCTGCATGGAAGAGCAGCTCTGACAGTCTTCCTTAAGAGCATCCCACTGTCTCCTGATGTGTTGCTGACATGGGTCAGGGGGAGTGTGCTACTCTTAAGTGGAATTTCTTACAAAAGTGCATTTAGTAGGAGAGTCATGTGTTGGCCTGGCCCTGCTTTTGCTAATTAATAGGGACCTTTAGTAGATTCTGTCTCAGGTCCTCTCAAATCCAGGGGGTGAGACAATTTTAGCATGATCTTTTACTTTAGAGGAAACTCAGATGGCAGCAGGCCTTGTGTCCTGCTTGAAACAATTATCAACATCTGATGTCTTCTGCTTGGAGGTCAGAGAGTGCCTGGCGGTGACACAGGCTGGGGAGATCTCTGCAGTGACTTTAGGGGTACTTGGGCTCTTGAGCCAAAAATGTAGTGCCTTTGGGTCCTGAGGAAGATCTTAAAAGGGATTCATCCCTCAACTCCCTGTGCATGTGGTCTAGACTCCCTTTGTGTGAAACCATTGGCTCTGGAGGCTCTCAGGTAATGGTGGTAAAGTTGACATCTTCCCCAGGATGACTATGTATGCAAGTTGATGATTTGGTTTTGCTGGGCTCTTGTCTACGCTTGAGGCGTAGACCTGGAAATGAATTATTGTGTGTCTGCTGAGCTGCGGTAGCTGCTCAGGGGTTGGCTATTACTCACAACACGAAAAAGCAGCTTCAGTTGGCATGAGCCGCAAAGTTATAAATCTGGGAGGAAGGAACTGGATTTGCCGTGGATGCGAAACTGATGTGTGAACTCCTGGCTAGGGCAGGAGCCAATGCAGCTATTGGATAGAGAAAGGAATTGTCTCCTGGCTGTGTGGAAAAGAGGAACAAAAAAAATGTGACAGTAAGAACTCTTGTCTTCACCTTGCAAAGAAGATCAGAGGTGACAAGGTACTTAAAGGAGTTAACTTTAAAAAGTGAATCCAAGTACAAGTCAAAACAGGTGACGAGACTAGTTAGGTAAATTAGATGTGTGGGCATGTGGGCAAAGCCTTATGACAGTTCCCTGAAAGTACTTAAAGAATAGACTAAGGCAGCTTTTGCATGGTGAGCAGCCACCTTGGAGAACATGTAATCGAGGGAGATGCCAAGGTTTGATCCCTTGAAATACAGGGAGAAAGGATGGGACTACAACTGGCCTGTCTAAATAAGTCAGAATATACAGTTAAGCAGTTAGTCTTTAACCTGTTAAAGAGGTGGGAGAATATCCATCAGCGTCCATTTGTCTGGAAAGCACTGCGTCAAGTCAGTCAACATCCTTGCCTGAAAGGACAGTTTTTGCCTACTGGCTGAGTGGGGCCGGTGGATGTGATAGATCTTTACTTAAGTCAGTCTGTGTCACTGACCCAAGTGTTGGCCTCATAAACAAACAGTCAAGGGGAGGGAGGTAGGAAGCATCCCTCAGGTGGACCCACAGCCAGTTGAAAAGCTGTACTCAGAAGGATTCCTGTCTGATAAGGGGGAAAATAATTGGTATTACTAGAGTTTGTGAGCAGGATGAGTTAGTGTTCTGCTGAAGAGGAGAAAAACACGAGGCAAGCCTTGTGCCAGGCTGTATGAGGAGTGGCATCTTGAAGGTGCAGGAAGCAATTAGTGCTCTCCTTGACATAGACGAGATGTCGCTGAAGGACCAGGCTCAGATGTAGATGCAACCCTTGGAGAAGGATGTGCGCAAACAAGCAAGTATCCAGGAAAGCAACAGAAATAATTAAGGTCTTTAGAAATACGGTGTGGGAGGAAGGATGAGAAGAACTAGGACTGTGTAGCCTGGGGAAGAAAGGATGGAAGAGGGAACTTCATGGTCTTCAAGGATATACAGCAATGTACTTCTAGAAGACTGTAGCCAAGGCAGGAAGTCACTTTACCTGTGTTGAGGGAGTTCAGACTTCATAGTTTTCCCTAATATCAGTTGGGATGGTGAAGCAGAAGCGGAGGCTATCTTGACAGGTTTTTTTATGGTTTTGGGGGTTGGTTTGTTTTAGAACAAATTAGCCAAAAGTCTGTAGATATGGAAGAGTTGCAGTTGGCTGTGTCTGAAGCAAAGAATCTCACCAGATGACCTGTTAAAGCCCCTTCTAGCCTGGCAGTTATATGAAATGTTTGAAACCTGGAAAGGCAGCAGTGAGTAGCCCTAGGAATGAGAATTTACTGCTGTAGGAGGTGGAGGGGAGACTGGTACTGAAATACTCTGTCTAAATCCAGTGGCACTGCTCAGAAAAGCATGCAGAAAAATTGAAGAGAATGCAGAAAAGAGTTACAAAATAATCTGAGGGCTGAAAAGAAGGCTTTATGGTGAGAAACATAAGGAGATCAATCTGTTTATCTAATCAAGGAAAAGATTAAGGTGGGACTTGGTTATGCGATGTAAGTGTAACATACCTTATGACTATGTATCAGCTTGGTAGGGCAGAAATGCCAGGCCATGAAGAATGGTGAGATGCACAGGCCCCTGTCTTCACCTGTTACCACTTTCTCAGTGCACCCCTGTTCTCTGGGTTTCAAAGCCCTCCTTTTTTGTTGCTCCTGCCTTGGTATCTGTCTAAGCCCTTTCCTTGAGACTCCTCTACGTTATGAGGAGGCATCTTCAGTAAAAGAAAGCGCTAGCCTGGCCCCAGCTAATGTAGGGTGATACCCTGACAAACCTACGCCCACTCTCCTCGCATGTGCCTCTGAAATTGTTCCCTGCCTCTCCTTGCCCCAGCCTGTCATCCACCTCTGAGGGATTTATAGCATCCCTTCCCTTGTGGCACCCGGCTTCTTTGCCAAACAGGTACCTGGGAGCAGCCAGCACCTACCACCTCTCCAAACTCAGCGCCTGGGTCAGTGAAACTGATGAACGAAACCAAATGTCGCCCTCGCCTCTTGTTCCTAACAGTCTGTGGTCCAGTTCCCCGTCACTTATAGCTGCTGGTTTATTTAGGGTCATTACACCCGTTTTCAGTCTGTGAGGGGACGTTTCTGCCTTAGCCCGATGAACAAACCTCAAGAGGGAGATTGGGTGAGATGCCGCAGCAGATGGCTCGCTAAAATCTTGCTACATCCACAACTTCCCTTTCACCCACTAACACTGTAATGCTGTTAAAAATAAAGATGATCCAGTGTGCCTGACAGGATGTATCCCTTGTAAATCCCTGCTGCCTAGTGCTCCTGGAATCTCACGCTCTCATGTCTTTGTGTTTTGTTATTGCCTGGGGTAGGAGGGGAATTTCAAAGCTAGTAGATAGCTCCTGACTATGGTTGCGAGTCAGGGGAAAGCAAATGCTTTCATGTGCTTTAAGGGAGAAGGGGGGGAAAAACCCCAGTGTTTCACTCCTTTATTTTGTTTTTTCTCAAGCTTTGTTCCATTTGATGGGAGCTGAGCTTTGGTTTGCAGGAAATAACCCTGGTAAGTGTTCATGTTGTCTTCTGGGGAGTTGGGTGCTACAGGGTGGAACAGCCTGAGTTGCTCCCGAAGAGTCTTGTGGAGTAACAGCCAGAGCTCAGCTCTCCTCTGGTGGGTATGGGGTGAGGGACACACCTTTGCAAATCAAAGGCATAAAAACATGGTATGGCAGCAGTATTTGAGCACAGCCTGGGCTATGTCTGTGTAGTGCATTAGGTGCCTCCTTCAAAACACCTGCAGCTTTGGGCCTGCTTGATATGTAGGATTGCCTGTTTTGATTGCTCTGCTGATATATTATTTTGGCAAAAATGCTCCTGCTTCTCAGCCTGGTTTATTCCACCACCTCAAAACACCAAGAAGCAGTTTTGCCTGTATAACTGCACCTCCATCAGCAGACATATGCCTGTGGAGACATGTTGATTGCTTGGGTCTCTGCCTCTAACACAGCTGTGCTCGCAGGTGTCTCTGAGGTTGGCTGGGTGTGAAAGATCAAACAGGACCTCTAGTTGGAGCTCAGAAATCTAGGGAAGAGAAGGGATGGGGCAATCAAAGTAGAGGAGGTGTGCGGTTTTAATGAGCCGGTTTTCAAAATATATGGGAGTGACTGATGTATGGGTAGGAAAGCCGTGCTGGAAGTGCATGGCTGGTAAATAGAGAACAAAGCAGGTTTCGGGCAGCTTGGGGAGAGGGGACTTTGCTATTTGGACTGCAGCGCATACGCTCCGTCTCTTGTGCTGTATTTCTTGGAGCAAGAAAAGGCATTTTTAAACCCATTTAGTGAAGGTAGACTCCAGCCCATCCACCCACCACCAACCCAGTGGTGCAGATAGAGCTGTGCATTATGGCCGAATGGGTGCATGGACTGGAAACTCCCAGCCTAGTCCTGAAAAGCTGCTGCAGGGTGGAGAGCCTGTCTGGCCCATAGCGAGCTCTCCTGCCTGCTCTTCCCTCTGCTCCCCTCCCTTCCCCCTGGCTGTTCCCAGCCTGTCAATCATTCTGATCAACCTTTAATTGCCTCCCAGCCCACCCCAGCATTTCAGAGCATCCCTTGACTTGCAGCGTGATACTGATTGCGAAGCCGGCCCTTCCTGCCAACCCCTCCTTGCAGAGCTGGCTCTGGAGGCTCCAAGCAGAGCTCTGGGGCAACACCCTCTCCTCCTAACCCAGCGCTGGGGCTCAGCTGCCTTGTTATTCCTGCTCTGCCTCCCTGCTTAGAGGTGTGTGTTAGTGCCCCGTTTTGCCTGCAGGAGCCTCAGGCTGGGCAGATTTCAGGATCAGTGTGGGTTTGAGACATGAATGTGGCTGGAAGGAGATGGTTTGAGGTGGGTTTGGGTTTTTTTTTTTTTAATTTATCTGCCCCTGCTTCTTCTTAAGGCATGTGCGTTGGGGATGGTGGGACAGGAACTTCTGCCCCATCCCTTGGTAACCCAGCAGGCGAGAAGAGCCAGGAGGAGGCCCTGTGGGCATGTGTGGCTATCTGCTGTGCCAGAGGAGGAACCTCCCGCTCGTTCCCCAGTGCTGTGGCACCAAAACGAGTACCAAACAGAACAGCCGAGATGCGGTTTCTATGTTCCTAATCCGGTGACTGTGGATGCTGGAGGAGAAGAGTGGACCACAGAAGGCAGTGAGGCATATGTGCTGTCCCTGCTGGGATCCCCTCGTAGGGCTGAGGATTGGCCTGATCCTAACATAAACCTAAGTCTTCCCCAGGGAGGGAAGAACTAAAGGAGAAAAGTGAAGACAAGCAGCAGGTAGCAAGAGATGATGTGGAGGAGCCATGCGAGATGCAGAGCACGGATGGGGATTGGCAGTTTGGGGCACTGAGCAGAGCACCCCGGAGCATCACCTCTCCTCGCAGGTACCCGAAGACACATGCTGCCCGCAGACAGGAAAGGTGCAGGAGCAAACCCTGCCATGCTTTCTCCAGCTGTGCCAGGGCTGGCGGGGTGTCCCATGACTCAGACCATAGGTGTATGGGGAGTGTTTTATTCTTCTTTTCTCACTCCTTGAGACAAACTTGCTGCCTGGTGCTGTTACCCCCTCCCTGGAGGGCAGGGAGTGTACCTGGTCCCGAAGAGCCTAAACGCTGACTTGGATGGCCTATTAAACTCACAGTGGCAGAACTTTGTAAGGTACGCTGCTGCCCGCCTGGGCATCTCCCCGGCTGCTCCGAGCTGACCTGAGCTGGCAGAGGCAGCATGAAGCTTGCAGTTACCCCAGCAAGCAGCTGGGAAACCATCCAAAAGTAACTTTGGTTTTAATCTGTGGCTGGTGATGCTCTGAAGCAGGAACAGGATAGGTGTTGCTTACCCAGGAGAGAGGTAAATCCAAAAGCTGTGGCAGAGGAAGGGGCAGCAGGGCAGTGACAGCCCCCGCCCCGCTTCCCCAGACCTTACCGATGGGAGCAGAAGACCATAGCTCCAGGGTGTACCCTTCACTCCAGGTAACTCAACAGGGATTTCAGCTGACTGTAAGTGGGTGTGCAAGCAGCAGGAAATACTTGTGTGCTGCTGGTATGTCTAATCTGGAAAGTGGAATGTCTTTTTAATGCCCATGAATTGACTACGTGATCTCCCTGGGAGGGGTTGTATGTGGTTCCGACAGACAGGAGCAGAGGCACGGGGCGTATCAGTGGCATGCCTGTGGTCATGCAGCCAGTTGGGGTGGGGTGCAGAGCAAAGCCACGCTGTCCTGCGTTGTGGGTCCACGCTGCTTCGCTGCTGCTCTCTAAAATGAAGTGCTGACACCTCGCCCTGCGACTCGGGGTGGCGGGGACGCTGGAGGCAAGCTGGATGCGCAGTCGTGAGCGGCAGGGAGTGAGTCAGGGCTGGAGGCGGGTGAATCGGTGCTGGGAGGAGCGGGCGGGCCGGGGCACGGGTGGGGATGGCCAGGACCTGCTACATAGGTGCGTGGGAAGCTGGCAGGGAGTGGGCCCTCAGCAGCGGGTACCTGAGTGAGCCGGGAGGATGAAGAGAGCGAAGGATCACCCTGGGCATGGGCAGCGCCGCTGGCGCCTCCGCCTCTGGCGGCACATGGCGTGCAGAAGCCAGCGCTCCGACAGAGCGTGTGGCTTGTCAGTGAGGAGAAGCCATGCCGAAGGGATGGCATGTGAGGGTGAGCTGAGTGGGCGGCTTAGAGCTGACACTCAATGTGCAGTTGACCAGCAGTTCCTGGGCCCTATGTGTGACGATGTCCCATGTTCCTTCAGCTAGGGAGATGTGTTCCAGGCATGCTCTGGACTCCGAGCCTTGGCTGAACATGCACCAAGCCTCAGCTGAGGCTTTCCAGTAAAGCCCCTAAGACAACCCTCCCTATGCCCATTAGGAAAGGTTAAAAACTCAGAAATCGATCCAGCCTCTTGATGTAAACGTGCAACCTTGCCAGCCCATTTGGGGCTGGTAAGTGCAATGGCGTAGGAGATGGATCTGGGAAATGACAGAGGGGAATGGAGCCAGGAGGTCCATTACCAGTTTGGTAGGGTGGAAGAGGTGTTGGCTATTTGAGGGTAGGAAAGTAACAACTTTCTTGAAGACAGAGAGGAAAATGTGAGGCTCTAAAAATGACCCTGGCACTGGGGGATGGCTGGGTGCAGCCAGGAGGGAGGAATGGAAAATGCGGTGGTGGCTCTGGGAGGAGCCAGGGGCTGGCACTGGTTGTTTCGCCTGGACAGGCTTCAAGACTCTGATCTGCCACCATATGGGTGTGCAGTTCAATAACATCACACGGGGTCTGTTTCCAGCCACCCAGGACGGGGTATAGCTTGGACACTGGAGAGGGTCTGCAAAATTTAAGGAGTACTAGGAAGTACTCATTTCTTGCCTTCTGTTGCTCAGAAGCATATTCCTGGACAGTATCCTGAATGTGAAGCATTGCCATGGGGACCTGGGATTGTAATCCCTCTCTCCTTCCTACCCTGCTTTGAGACCCATAGCAAACTTAGCAGTGGGCAGAGATGAGCACATTAGTGTGGCATCATAGATGGCATCATTAGTGCCTTAGCAGTAAGATGTCCTTGCTTTATACAGCCCCCCAAATCTAACTCTTCCCAGGGGTGCTGAGCAAATGCAGTAACAGAGTGACCCTCCAAGCAGGGAGGCTGGATGAGGGTGAGCAGTGGGGGTGCCTTCCCAGAGGACCGCTGGCTGGCAGTGTTGTGGTGCCCCCAGAGAAGCCCCGTCAAAGCATTGTAGCAGCCAGCAGCCCTTCACTGAGCTGCTGGAAGAGGATCCCCGGAACAGCCAGGAGGTTTTTGGAGACCTTGTGCTAAATCTGTTTTTCAATACATGCTGTCACTCTGTGCTTCCCAAGCCTGGAGCAGGCTGCAAGGGGATGCTGGCTCACTCCTGTGAGCTAGATCTAATCTCACCCTTTCACAGGAAGATGTTCCCAGAGCTTAAGGGTCTGATGTAAATGATGAAAAAAAAAAAAAAAAAAAAAAAAAAAAATGACAGCAGCTGAGTGCACCCTTGAGTCTGTTTGCATTGGTGAGGGAGCTGCAGGTGATCAACCATGCTCAGCACCCAGCCCTGAGTAACCCTTCCACAGTCCCCTCATCTTCCCATGACAGGAGAAAAGTCCCTTGCTCATGTTCCTTTGACTCATGTCATCTTCTGCTTCCAGTGAGAGAGTGCTTGGTGTTGGTAAACAGCATGTTATAAATAGGTAACTGATGCTATATTGGGAGGCATTTTCTGTGCTGGTTAGCGCAGGCATAGTGGGACCGGGGCCTGGAAGCTGTGAGCTTGGCTGGCAGGCGTGCAGAGGCACTGGGGACCCCTCATCAAGGAGCTGCTGTGGGCATGGCTGGGGGAAGCTGCCCGAGCGCCAGCTCTGCTCCCCAGCCCTGGGAAGCCATCCACAGCCTCCCACCCTTACCAACAAGTGGACGGGGGCATTAGAGAGGAGACTTGAAAGCAGCTAGGATTCAGGAGGAAGGAGAGATGCATGTGGCTGTGTTGGGCTACAGTTATCCCTGAGGGGCTGCAGGTGTTTTGTGTAGGGTCAAAGGTACTGCAGCTGGCGGTAGTGGGGTAAAACTTGGGGCAGGGTCCCTGTCAGCTTCCTCCTGTTGAGATGGCCCCTGACTCGGGAAGGAGGTATGTGGCCAGCATCTGGGTGAGACTCAAGATGAGCAGATGACTGCGCCGGGTTGCTTTGCAGTACCCGCTGGGGTGCTGGGTAGAAGGCACCCAGCAAGGGGTGTCTCTTTGATTGCTACCTGGTCTCACACACACACGCATACACACACACACCTGTGCCACTTGGAGAGCAAGTGTTAACCCTAAAGCACTGCTGGGGCTGTGGATTTGTGATGAGCTGCAGTAAATGAGTGAGCCCTCGAGTGTGTGCGTGACGTGGAGCCCCACAGAGCTCCGTGCGTCAGGATTGATCTCGAAGGTCCCAACACTGACCCTTGGTAGGACGTGTCCCCGTGCCACCAGACCCAGCAGTGAGTCCCCAGCAGCCATTCCTGGTGGCTGGCACCCCAGCCTCAGCAGAGGCCTGATTTCTGTATGCAGGGATTCCTCAGAGGCTTTGACCGGGATGCCAGCTGGGTGGCGTAAGCAGAGGGCAGGCTGCCAGGGGTGAAATTCCAGCCTCCCCGCTCGCTTACGGGGCTGTGGCAGGATTGCCGTGGCAAGCCTCGGGCGTAAACGGGCGGGCAGGGCGGCCGCAGCAGGACTGGCCGCCCAGGAAGCGAGACTGGAGGAGGTGCTGCCCTTCTGCATCCCTGTACTTTTCCCATGTCAGGCCTTGGATGAGCTAAGGGTGGCGGCCAGGTTTGCCCTGGGGGCAGACCTTCCCCTCCGGAAGCTGGCCGGGGAGGGGCGCCCCCAGCCGCTGCAGCGCAGAGGGGAGACTGTCCCCACCGCAGGCGGCCGTGACCCAAGGAGGAGCTGTGAGTTGGCATGCCTGGGCTGCACCTCCTGCTGGGGTGATGCTTAAGCAGGGGACTGCTGATTTTGCAGCCTTCCCCCCTCATCTAACCGGGGAGAGTGACTGGGAGGAAGGAGCAGCTGGGCTTGCCTGGGAGCTCTTTGGAGGGTGGCAGTGGCTTGCAAAGTGCAAACTGAATCTGAAAGCTCTTGTAGTTTGAGGAGCGGAGGTTTTGCTTGATCCACTGCTCAAATAAGCAGTGTTGTCCGGCCTTACTCTGCATCATCCAGGTTGTGTTTTAAGCCATGTAAACCTACGGCTGCCTAGTGCTTTCCTGTGAAGTACTGGGCTGTCTCCTCTGAGCTGATTGGGATGCGTTGGAAGAGCCAGGCAAAAGGCATCCCAGGAACAGCCTGGCTGGCATGTGAGATGAGGCAATGTGGCTGCACTTTCTTCATTGATAAAAAGCAAAATGCCCTGTAAGAGGCTCCTGCCTTATCTCCAGCATGTAGCACATGTCTTTCTGCACCATGATCTGAAAAGCCAATGTTAGAAAGCCTCTTCTCCATTATGCATTAATGGAGTTCGCCTCTGCCCTTGGCATCTGTAGCTCACCTGCCCCGATGGGAGTGCAGGAGACCCTAGATCAGACAGCTGCTAGGAGAAACTCTGAGGTACTCGAGTGTTTTAGTGCAGGAGACCTTTTCAAAATACTCCATAACAGCAATGGAGATGCAAAGGCAGTGTTTGTCGTGTGGTAGCATTTGCCAAGAGCCAGGCAAGCCCTGACACTAATGCTGATGATGGGTAGCAAGTCTGGCAACAAGGTTTAGGTGTTTCCCACTATGTAAAAATGGGATGATTAGGATGTTCAAATGTTTGTTAATTTAAATGAGAAAACTGAAGTTTGTCATAACAGTTGACACTTGCCAAAATACTGTGATTATTTAAAAATTAAAAAAAGCTTGCTTTCCTTTCCCACTGTGGATGGTTTGGACACCATGGGAGGCAACCGCGCTGGAAGGAAATGGGAAGCCAGAGGACAAACTAGGATGACAGGGTATAGGGTTTTAGATATTTGGCCACAGTGTGACTGAAAGAGAACTCATTGGCCTCTCAGGCTATGAATGCAAAGGAGTTGTGTTGCTGAGAGAGAAGTACCACAGTACCATTCTCCTTCTGGCTCTGGCTATATTTGTGCTTGGGACGTTTGGGTACAATATGGCTAGAAAGATGCTTGACCACACAGACATCAGCTATGGAAACACTCAGAGGCTGGAAAGGTGTGCTTGGAAAGATGCCAGGGGTACAGAGCTTAGCTTAAGGAGAGTGGAGACAGTTGAGATGTCTCCTGACAGCAAGGCATTTTCAATCCCCTTGCTAAGAAGAGGGAGCAGTATTTTTGGAGGAGCAGCCAGAAGCAGAAATAATGAAATCTGGAAACAGGATCAGGAGGAGTGGCATGCCTTTCAAGCCTGCCAGAACCATTTCCCCATGAAAAGAAGAAAGCTTTCTGGTCTAGGATCATTTATTGAACCAGTCACTATGAAGTGTACTGCAGAAACCTATTTCTCATCAAAGAAAAATTCTGGTTAAGCTACTTGATCTTTGCTGCCTCTACCCTGAGATGCTCAACTGGGGCTGGGTTGATAACCGGTACACATAGCCAGGATTCAGAGAATGGTCTTGGAAAACATCTGGTGCTTGAAGCAGAGCACAGTGCTCAAGTCTGTCCCTTTTTAGGTAAACACTTTAATTTAGCCATATACTTAATTTATGATGACTTCAGTGAGAGTGTTTCAAGATAGGTATGTACTTAGGAGCTTTCCTGAACAGGGGTGATTTCTTTTGCATGAAGATCCTTGGAGAAATATCTTAACAAGCATTAGCCCATACAGCTGCCAAAGCTAGATTTGTGTTGGGAGAAATACTAAGTAGTAACCTCATCTGGGTTATTAATTAGTAATTAATCTCAGAATGCCATAATCTACTAATTGTTTTTATACTCCTGCTCCTGTGACTTGTTTGGGAAGGCTAGGCAAACTTCACGCCTACAAGGAAAACTCTAGAGGGACTGTTTGCTGTTCTGTCATGTTTTATCAGAGGTCTCAGACACAGCTTTAACAAATGATGTCTTTTCATGCAATGCACACGGTGTGTTGTCCTGATCCAGAAACGAGGTATAGAACAGCATGTTCACCCTCTCCAGCATGTGCACCAGAAAAGAACAGTTTTGTTGTCTGAAGGTACCCTGATTCTCCTTGGGGTCCACTGGCTCCTTTTTATTTGGGTGTACTGCCCCTCCTTCCCACCTCTGTGATGCTGCACTTCACATCAGTCCGTACAGCCAGATGCCTCGTTCATGTGAGGGGAACAGCCAGGAGTGTGTTGGTGGAAACCTATCGTGCACTTTGGTGCATCCTGCCAGTGGGTTGTGAGTACAGGGTGACCTTCAAACTTCAAGGCTTCACACAGGGATGGAGACACAAGGTCAGAGATGAGATTCCCCACAGGTTTGGGGCATCTGGACCCCAGCTATCTGTATTGTCATGCTGTTTTCTTTCAGCTTTAGAAGTCACCTGTGGAAGCATAGAGTATGAGGAAGTGCTTCGGCAGGGAGAGGTGGTGTCAGGAAACATGGTGAGAATAAGTGATGGGTCTTGGGTCCCACTGACGTGTAAGGATCAAGGCTGAAGGGCTTGAGCCTGGCAGCAGAGGCAGTGGGGTGGGAGCTGCACAGTTCTTCTGAGCGTGGTCCCTTTCCGGGCTGCCACTACTGCTCCAGTCAGGCAATTACCCACTGGTTTGCACTCTGTTTAGGGAGGTGCTCTCTGTGGAAAGCAGCCTCCAGGTGTGCAGGCTGCCTTAAAGCAGCTCCAGGCCATGATGCTTAGCTGCTCCTGGGTGTTGTCCAGACTTAAGCTCATGAAAAGCACCCACTGCTGTTTTCCTTTCAGTGCCCCAACCTAGAGCAGAGCCCAGGAGATTCTCTGACCACCTGGCCAGCATGCCTGAAGGGGCTACCACATGCCCGATCTTAGTTCTTCTGTGTGATGCTGGTCCATCTGGGCAAGAGGGCCCTTAGTGCACGGTATTTGTTGTGCTCAAGGTTGCTTCTGGGCTGACCTCTAAGCCATCTTCTTCATGTGAAGTCAGGATGTCAGTGGTTTTAGTGAACGTGCATGCCCCGGCTTCAGCTGGGACTACAGGCAAGAGGAGCCCATATTGCCAACTGCAAGTCTTTAGTGGACTTTCATAGGCTCGGTATTTGCTCTTGTGGAGCTGTGCTCCACGGATAAACAGTGACTCAGAGTGGCTTTGCCCAGTTAAAGTACTGTTTGTTTGTCCTAAGGTTGAGATAGGAGTCTGGATGACATGAAGCTTGCACTGCTGCATCTTACTGAAAATTCAGTGCTCTCCTCCAAGTCCAAGCAGCTGCTTTATCTCGCACACCTTTATCTGTGGGTCTGGGAGCCAGGCTGCTTGCCTTGAAGTACCACTTCAGTGTTCCTGGTCTCGGCTGGATGCCATCGTTTCTGTGCCCAGTGCTCAACCGGCGCATTGTTCCCTGTGTTCCCAAGCTGGGCCCAGCTCCTCTTGCCAAGCCCTGCCGGGTGGAGGGAGACCATTGAAAAGAAGAGCCCAGTCAGCATCTCTCAAGTGCTGGTGACTGGCTGAGAGCCCAGTGTCCCCAGCCTGGTACGTATGAGTGACTCCTGGCTGCAGACCCCAACCATGGCAGTTGAAGGCAGCCAGAGCTGCCCTGAAAACTCAGAAAGAGGTCTTCAACCATCATTCTTCCCAGAAGATAAAGGTTATAGTGGAACTACCTCTAGATTAGATCCCTCTGGTAGCATCAGAGCAAACAACCTGCAGAAGAGGAACTGGAACATCTTTGGGCACTCATATGCCAAGTGGGGTCTGGCAGTTCTCTCTGGCATAGTTGAGGGCTTGGGGACAAGGACAGCCTCAAGGCTGTGTTAAATGTCAGTCTTGCTCTGCTGTGACTTTTCTTATTTATTCAATATAAACAATTATTATTGTTATTTATGTGCTCAGAAGGAGCTCAAAATTGGTCTCTCGCAGCCTCTGTCTCCCTTGTTGGAGTTCAGTAGCTGCTGGGACAGATTGCGTAAAGGGAATGGTGTGCCATAAAGCCTCAAGGTTTTTCCAGCATCGCATTGTCTTAGTTTGGACATCCTTGTGGACGAGGTTGCCCTGCTGCTCTTGGTTGTACTGGGTGCTGTGCCACAAGTTGGTCTGTGCTGCTGTTGCCGGAGCTCTGGCAACACTGTCTGTCGTGCCTTCCCCAGCAGATGCAGGATGCTGGTTCCTAGATGTACCTAAGCTTGCTGGCCATATCCAGACCTCCTGCTGCAAGAGCCCTTTGCTGATGTGTCTGCCCGTCGTTGAGGAGCAATTGACTTCTTTCCTCTTCCTGCTGTGGCTGCCAAATCTCTTCTCAGCATGGAGTCGTAAAGGGAGCTCGATTCTGCCTGCTGCAGGCTGTGATTATGTTGACCTTTTTGCTTGCCTGTGCTCTGGGTCCTTTGTAGACCAACCCTGAAGGCAAGCACTACTGTAGGAGTGCTGTAAGGAAGGTGAGGAAAAGGCAAGAATATGCCCAGCCTGCAAAATGCAAACACTTGGAGCTGCAGTCTGCTTAAGGACCCTTTGAAAAGGATCAGCCTTTATTTGTTGTAGGAAGGGTGCAGGTGCCAGGGTTTGGAGTAGATGTTTCTGCTGTTGTAGGAGCAAACACCAAGAAGTTGCTCCTGCTGCAGGTCATTCAGCATTCTGGCTGCTTGCCCCCCAGTGCCCACAAGGGAAGGGGTTTCCCTCTAGACTTCCTGGTTTTACATCCCACGTGTTTCCTGCTGGATGAGAGCGCTGGGCTGGTGGGCCCTTCCCAGCTAGTGCCAAGCTTCTGATGGGAAGGGGTTTTTTTCTGCATGCTGCTGAGCATCATCTCCAGGGATGCTGCTCTAAGCAGTCCATGCACCTGATTTGCCACTGTTCCTGAATTGATGCAGGATTTCAGTTTTCCTGGGTCTCTGTGGAGCAACTGCTAAAAGTAGAGGCATGAAGCTTTTCTGCAGTACCATCCAAGAGAATGACTGCCCCAACGCTGTGCATGCCGAGTGTGGTGTTGTCAGTGCTTAGGGCAGAAGGACTAGGTAAGAGAGAAGCTTACCTCCAATAACCTCTGAGTGAGCAACTTGCATGCTGCCGAGTAAGGAGTAGGGATGCTCCTAGGGCTGACACAGTCAGGTATCCTACCAGCCCCTGGTGAGGAACCAGCTCTGGAGCCCTGAGAGGCAGCTTGGAAAACTGAGAGATGCTCCTTGCCACTGCTTGGTGACTGGCATCACCAAGGGTTTCCTTGGTGGGAAATGCTGACTACACTGTGTAGGTAAGCGATTGTAATCATGCCCAGTGGACAAAATTCCTGTGTCTTTACGTGCTGTGCTGCAAGGAGGTAAAGACTCCTGTCATGCAGAAGTGAGGAGGAGGAAACGGTCAATGTGACCTTGAGAAACTAGCTCAAAAACCTGTTTTTGAGACACACACATATGCCTCACTCAAGAGGAAAAGCTGGGTGCAGATGAGAATAGTCTGTGAGGACTGGTAGGGGACAGATATGGGGCATGAGGGAAGGCAAGTATGTTAATACTCCCGTATGCACAAAAGGATTAAGATCAGAGATAAGCAAGAAGCTCTAAGATGAGGTGAACTTGCCGATAAACAAAGGAAAAAGGGATGAGAGGTGCAAAGCTCCTGCTAAAAATGTGTACCTGTGCAAAATGGACAAGACGGTATTTGGTCACTTAAGAAATGGAGGGGAACATGGAAAAATTCAGAGTAAATAAGGGATCACCAGGGAGATTGGTCCATGTTTCAGCCAAGTCAGATGTCATGCACCTGAACAGCTCTCCTTAACAATGCTCGAAAGGTGGAGTAATATTTGTGCAGTAAAGATCCTGTATGAATAGCCGCTCTCACCTGAAGAATGAAGTATGGGAGAGCCAACCTGGGGCAGGCCCACAGATGTTTCGCAAGGAAGGTGCAGACCAACGTGCAAGTAGCATAAGTGCTGATAATAGGCATGCAGGACGTAACTAAGAAGGCAACCCCTGAGGAACAGCCCACGTGCTACAGGGATCCATAAGCCAGAAGGTGAAAACCACTGGTGTTGAGAGATGGTGGCGTCTCCATCCTTGGGCTTAGTAAGTGTCCACTGGGAAATGATATTGGGTGGTAGATGAGGAAGCCCTGTTTTCTGGGACTTACTCCCAAATGGGGCTTCATTGTCATATGGCCACTGCTCTGCAGAATATACAGCGTGAAGTCCAGCGCCTTGTCAGTCTTGCCACTCAACTTATTTATGTTGCATTTGCTGTATCACTACAGCATGTGCCTACAGGAAACAAGGGAAGCCAAACAGTAAAGTGTTATTTCTTTATAAAGTACAAGCTGGCAGACAATCTTGATTTCCTTCCGATAGATTTACAGCCCAGGACCTTGAAGGGAAAGTGACAGGTAGATATATTTGGAACTAAAGTGTTTGATTTGGTGACTCATGCAATCTAACACTCAAAATTTAATGCAAATTGGGTTGGCTGCGACTCTGCCGTGCAGACTGAGAGCCGATTGGGGAAAACTGCTGGATAGGCATGGGCTTCCTCTTGAAGCAAAGGAGACAATGGGCCCTTGCTGTGGACTAGGGTGGGACATATGGATGGGACCCTGGGGGTGTCCAGGTGTCGTTGAGACTCCATAGTGTTTGTTAGGAGGCAAACAAGATGGGGCTGGGGACCTCTCCTTACTGGTGCAGAGAAGCTGGGTGCCATGGCTCCTTGTAGCTGGATGGAGGCAGTCAGGCTGCCGTCCTGGCAGCAGAGCCACAGCATGGTGTTGTGTGGGTGGTGCTGCACTGCCAAACCTCCCTGGAGGGGAAGGGGACACCATCAGCCCTTCCCTGATAGCTAGGCAGGGACAGACGCTCCTTGCCCAGAAGCGCCCGGTCCAAAGCGATGTGAGGCAGGAGGGCGGCAAGATGTGACGTGGGAGCAAAACACAGAGCCGGGGAGACCAAAGAGCCTTTGGGCTGAGGACAGATTAGCCAGCCGAGATGAGAGGAGCATGAACCACAGCGGAACAGGGTTTTGAGCCGTGATACAGCCCCTCTTGCCATGGTACATCATGTTCAAGGCGCCATATGACTTTGAAAGCACTACCAACAGATTGGAGGAGGGAGTTCCTATAAAAAGGAGGCATAAACAAGACCTAGCTGTGTCTGGAGCTAAATCCGTATCGTTTGGCAAGGGTGACTGTTTCCAGTGGGCAAAGGCAGCATGAAGGGTTTTGCTGACGTTCAGAGGCAAAGTTTTGCGATTGCCTGTCCGGAGTGATCTTGAAATGAACAGATTCCCTGACCTTCACGGAAGTTAGCGCCCAAAAGCTCTTCTCCATGGATGAGAAAATAACCTCCAAGAAAGAAGAGGGGTTATGTGGCCTGATCAAGAGAGGACTGTCAAGATGAAGTTGTGGAAATAAAATAGTTTGGTTTCACCTGGAACTTGAAGATTTCCCTGATGCTGAGATTTCCCAGCTTGTGGAATGGTTATTCCCAGGGAAGGGAGTTCTTCAAACAACCCTGCTTCAAGCCTTTGAAACCAAGGAGCAGCCCAGTACTGAGCCCCAGGAAGTAAGCAGGGGTCTCCAAAACATCTGTGTCCCTTCAGGATCACCCTCTAGCAGGTTCAGGACAGAATGTTGGGAGGAGTTCCCCTCCTCCTTTTGGGTGGGGAAGCCATGCTTCCTTCCCGTTTGGTTTGTGAAGTGAACTCTGTAGGCCTTGCTTGCCTTTAGGAGAAAATCAAACCAAATTTTCTCATGGATCCAAAGGCTCCCCGCTGTTACAATCAACTGCCATCTGTGCCGGGAGCAGGACCAGGGGTTCCTGAGCAGTGGGATGTACACAACCAGCAGCACACGAGTTACCGCAAAGCGGTACTACAAGCAGCGTGGGGTCAGGGGCTGGCCGTGACAGTGACGGTACCTGCCAACGCCGGGGCTGCGAGCTGATACACACAAAATAAAAAAAGGTGTGATGCCCTTTGCTGGTAGATATTTGAGGCATGGTGCAAAGCCAGCTGGAAGGACTTTGGACCAGGGCAAGGGTGCATTTACTTTTTGCTTTGAAGAAGCCGAACCTGCCAGATCAAAGCTTTGGAGGCCCGGTGTCTGTTTGGCTAGCTCGTACAGACGATGAAGCGTTCGGGGAGCTTTATATGTTGACTGGAGGAGATGAGGAGGAGGCAGAGAGATGCAGGGCTTTGGCAGGCCCTCTTCCTTCCTGGTGATACAGGACTGATCCTTATTGTATGCTGGTTGGTGCTTTGCCCAGGCTTGTTTGAAATGCACTGGTAGCACATTTGCTTCTTGATGCTTTTTCCCTTGGCCTGCAGATCGTGTTCCTCCTCACTGCTCCCAGCACGTCAGCACTTCTCCAGCGCTCAGCTGCCCAAAAGCCCCGTGCCCGGTCTGAAGCATGGCGCAGGGCAGCTTTCCCACTGTTCTGTCTGCAGCAAGAGTGCTATTTACCCCTTTTCTTTGCTGCTGTACTCGAGGAAGGCTTTCAGCTAATTTGCTAAGCCCCCTTCTCTCTGCTGAGGCTTTTCCCTGCTTGGTCGCCGAGAGTCAGACTGTTTTCCCATGGTCTGTTTGTGGCTGCAAGCGGTTTGCACAGAGCTCTACCAGGCTTTGCCGTCGAGGTGCAGGTAACCTAGGTTGCTGCCTGGGGCGTGAAGAGGCTCCCCGTCAACCTTGGGTGTGAGCTGCTGTGTGAGGGTCCCCAAGTGCCCAGTGCGGGCAGGTCTGTGCTGCCCTGACAGGCAGGGGCTCAGGGTGGCAGGTCCTCCAGGCTCAGGTCCCTGCTGTCACGGCATGGATCACCCATGGTGGTTGGGAGATCAAAGGGACCCCAGAGGAGCAGGTCTTCAAGGTAACCAGTGTCCTGGTTTCAGGCATCCTCTGGGGCCACGAACAAAAATGTACCTCACCTCCCTGAATGTTGTGTCCTAGAGAATTAGCAAATTTGGGGGGGGGTTTGGTTGTTTTGTCTGTTTGTTTTTTAATCTAGAAATCTCTAGTCTACTAACCCCAGACCTGCTGGTATCTGACTGTCTATCTCTGTGCCGCTAGCCTGTTGTGAGACTGTCACATTTCCATAAATGAATGTGTCTCTACCAGAGCACAATCTCGCTGTTCTAATTACAGATGGGGTTATTAACATTTATCGGTGAAACAACAAATGAACGTAGCCTGTGTGCTTGCGTCATTCTGGCTGCAAGCGCAGGCATATGCTTCATTGATTTATATTTTTCTGCAAGGGTTTCTCAGGCCACCTCCTCATGTCTGGCTGACATCAGTGGTGTGGCTGGAAGAATGCAGCTAGACACTTGCCCGTGTTGGTGCCTCTGTCTGCTTGTAAGCTGGCTGTCCAGCTTCTGCATCGCTCCTGCCCGAGTCCCAGCAGAGTGCTTTCTCTTTCTTCGTTCTTCCTGGCGCCAGGGGTTTGGCAGAGGATACGAGCACTGGGCGTGAGGGGCAGAGACTCCAGGATGAGCTGGCGAAGAGAATGGGAAATGCTCCACTTTGGGAGGGCCTGCAGCACTGTTTTTACTGTGTGCCCCAGCCATGCTGTGCTGTGGCAGAGTTCAGCGTGGGGCAGGCAGCCTCCTCAGAGGGTGCTTCCTGGTCCCCTGCCCTGCAAGAGCCCCTCGGGGCTCTGCTGGGTGTCACCCCCTGCCCAGGCTGCGGGATTACTCTCTGAGCATCCTGGTGCATGCTCTTCATGGCTGTGTCTCAGGCTGCAAGGGCCAAGGCATGTCATCCCAGCCTTCCCAGCCTCATGCTGCTTTCTTTCCTCTTT